>NW_010972438.1:9424617-9498712 GCF_000737465.1 Haliaeetus leucocephalus
GGGTTCCCCCCCCCCCCCGAACTTTAAGTATCTGATGAAAGGAGCTTAGGGGTCACACTTCATACTGTTTACCATGTAGCTTTCAGTTTGTTTCAATTTGTTTTTATTTATGCACCGAAAGGGATAGATTTTCTTCCTCCTTATTTTCATAGAGCTGCCTTTACTAAAAATAATAAGATTCCATTTCTGCCGGCCTTGCTTATCAAATTAGAGCCAAGCGTAATAAAATGGCTGTTGGACAAAGATTTTTAACAAGGTACCCAAACGTTATCATTTTCATAATATTATGCTCCACTAATACCTTTCTTCCAATATTTTCTCAAAAACTTATTTAAGCCATAAAGCCTTGCAAAGATTGCCCACGTTTTACAACACACAGTACACAAACTTTAATCTTATTTTACCTTTTTCTTTGCAAGTACTCATGCAGCTTCCAGTGTCTAGTAAATATTATGTCTTGTCACAGATAACCAGCCATTCAACTAATTGGAGATTTCTATTAAGATTTCCCCTAAATTCTCCCTTCCAGTAGCATTTATTCATCCAAATTCATCTCCCTGAAAATGAAGTCCTACACTTTCTCTGTATTATCAATTTCTGTAGGAGATACTGGTATCATTTTGGATTAAACAAGCAAAAAATCTTTTAAGTCTGCAGAATTTATTCAAACTGTAAGGCCTTGAAAGCACCTTCTTAAGCCATTGAAGACAAAACTCTCAATCTATTTTAGTGCTGCGGAATACATATTCCTCTCTTCCATCCATTTGTTTTGCTTCAATATCCATATTCAGTAAAAAAAACCAACAGGGATCACTGAATATTAGGAGAGAAACTGATTACCAAAGAAGGAACTTCATTTAAATTAATTTATAATGCATTTCCTATATAAAAACTTCAATATTTAGTTCTTTACCAGAGCATTAAACACAGAAAACACATTTCACATTCATACAGGTTTGTTCATGAGTCACCCGTACAACAAGAAACGAGATAAGGTGAGCACAAAACTAAACAAACATCCTTTCACCGGCTGTCTATCTGGTGCCTTCCATCCGCCGTGGCAAAGTTACATTATACCTGTGTCAGTTCTATCAACACTAATTAATCTAACAGTAACCTTCTCCTGAATCCTCCTTCAGTATTTTAAAGGTAACCGTTATCTCATAAATCAAAATCCTTGTCTGATTGTCCTGGAGGTCTGTATGTAATAAAATTCTGCTCATAGAAGTTGCCTGTGGGAGATGCTTCTTCCTTTATCTGTCCTTTTTATAAGTGAAGTTGGACCCAGTTTCTGACAATTCAATCTATGTGCCATTTAAGTCTACAGTCTAACAGTTTCATACGAACCACGCGGAGTTTCGACTCAGGGTCTTGGGTTTTTGCCCACCTCCACGTAGCAGAGGGAGTGAACTACTCCTCGAGCACATCTTGACACGGTCCCACAGCCCAGCCTACCGTAAAACAATCTCTATCAGCATACACTGGCAGACTGCACAGGTTTAAATCACACCAGGAAGCAGTCAGGACAGGTGGCTGCAAAAAATACAGGCTTCCAGGGAGCCAAAACCTGACTTTTTGGAACTAATTTTGTTTTAAGAAGTAAGCTTTCCCTGTCAGCCTTCAGGAACGTAGCTCACTTGAGAAAGACCTCTCAGAGGCACTGGCTGGCAGGACACTGTCAGATTGTTTCCAGTACTTTAGGTTTAAAACCATACAGGAATGGCATTTATAGTTTCATTGATTAAAAATAATTTTCCCTTCATTTAGGGAGACAATGTCTTTGCATCAAGATAATGGGATCTAGTGTCTAAAAAGTCAGCAATATATCCTTTTGCGAAAGTGAGTCTTGGGGAGAAAGGGCACAATTATTCAAAAAAGTGTTTGCAGGAAAGACTGAACAGTGTAACTGGCTGGAGATCTCTGCCTTGTTACAGATATTCAAGGAAGAAAGATGTGTGGAGGCAAGGAAATTGAGGACTGATGAGAACAGATAATGAGACCCAAGCCTATCACCTCTAGCTGAAGCCTGACCTAGGCTGAAAAGAAGCAGAAAGCCGAACTGCGATGAGCTGGGAAACAGAGGTCACCTCAGCCGATTCTGCTGAACACCCTCATCTCAAAACACATCAACAAGGCCCAGGAGGCCCCGAAAAGTCTGACCCGCCTCTCCGCCGGACACGAAACCTCCGATTAGGACAGGGGCCTTCTGATGGGCTACGCAGGTGATGCTTGGATGGCACATGTTGTTCGGAGAAAGGATTCCCACACCCGTTTTTTCTTCTTCCAGACTCGGCAAAAATGCTTCTTTCCACAAGTGGAAGTGTCTGAATGGGTGCTCCCTGCTTCACACCAACACTGCTCTCCCAATATGGGTAAGTTCAGCCAGCAGCACATTATCCTATTGATTTATTCATGCAAACACTCCACTGCAAGGGGTCACAGAAGCCATGATCCTACAGAAACAATACAAGACTGTGCCCATATAGAGCCATTGGCATGAAGGGGTGTATTTGCTTTCCACAGACAAGCCTGAGGATATTGATAAGGGTACAAGGCTTCTGCAGGGACAATAGGAAAGTTGGGGGGGTTATTTTTATTTTTTTGAAGACCTGAACTATGCAAAACCTCAAAAGTGATTTAACAAACAGAGTTTCGAAGAGCCAAACAGTGCCCAAAAAATGCTTTTAGATAAAGGTATTAAAAGGTCAGTGATTTTCAAAATAGGGATAGATTATTCTAACCTGCACTTCTACAAGGGAGCTACAAAGTATTTTGGAGCTTAAAATTAAAAACAAAACACACCCCCAAAGCTATTGCACCATCTTATAAAAAAAGCTAAGAGTTGCAAATTCAAAAGCAGTCCTGGCCTGCCTGCAGAACCACCAAACTCTTCCCAGTTCCACAGACCCGACACTAACAGGCAGGTAGCATCCTCCTGCCTGCTCCACAGCTTCAATAAATACTGCGCTGCGAGAGTAACGGTTCCTGCTCCAGCTAGCTAGAGCCTCACTGATGAGAAAATACACAAAGTACCTGCCGCCCTGGGTGGAGCAGACAAGCGCACTACCACATACAGAAGTAGCTTGCGTCTTTAGAGGGATGAAGCACATCTACAAACCCCGATTTCAATTCTAGTCTCAGCTTTCTCAGTCTTCTGGATGGCTCAAGACAGATAATGGCTTTCTTTTCCCCCTTACAATGGGGGGTGAGCCAATGATCTCTGGCCTTACACAAGTGCTACAACAAGTAAGGGTATCTTAGACATTCCCTCAATGAAGTCAAAGTTAAACATAACAAATGCACAAGCCGCTGTGCACTCAGTGTGATTTTTATGGCCCAGACGGTACCTGAAGATTTGATGGTAAGAAACAAATATTTTCCTTGTGAAGCACCACACTGGAAACGGAAGTAATGGATGCACTAAAGATCTTTAAAACAGCATTATTGCTGTGTTCTGGGTTAATCAGGCCCATACAATTTGGTACAGAATTAATAATCTAGGACTGTAGTAATAAAGTCTCACTTGGAGGCTGCATCTCTGCCTGGCATAGGCCCAGGCATGCACACTATGTCAGATTGCTGAAAAACCATGGGGAAGAAACAGAAATAGTCATCTTCCCTACCCAAGTGCCTCAGGCATTCTCTCCATCACACCAAACAAGGAGACACAACATCTCCCATCACAACTTTGCTGGATTTAGTGCAGGTACAAGACATTTTTCTGTGCTTTTTCAGTCATGCGGCAGCTAAGAGTTTCATTACAATAACATATCAAATTTCTATCACAATTAGCTTTATTTGCTCTTAGTTCTTGTTCCCAAAAGGCACACTAGATACTAAAATAGATAAGACTGGTCTAAAATAAAACATTAACTCTTATTGACTGAATAATTTTCTCATTGACAGTGAAACAAATGCAAACTACATAAAGTTAAACACTAATGACTTTTCTGTAAAACTTCTAGTAAATGAATATTGGTGCTGTTAATTGCTATTAATTCTAGCTTAGTTATAATTTGTGGTATAGGCAGTTGTAGTACTTTTCACCAAAAATGCATCAAACTCAGACATGCTCTGTTTCCTATTAATGTCATCTCTCGTAGAGCTGGGGGCACACACAGACTGGAGGCATCTGTTACACACTGAACAGGGCACTGCATGCTTCTCCGGTTCAGGCAGCCAGTGCGCGGGGGAAGGCTGCTGAGGGAAAAAAAAACAACCCACGTTTCAGTCTCACTGCGCCTCTTATCCCCTTTCAGCTCCACTGAGGATGCCAGAACGCCCTTGCCTTTGCACATCAGGAACATCAGGAGGATGAGACTGCTCTTGGTTATCATACTGGTAACAAAATATTTGGAAGCAGAAGAGAGAGGTGTATTCATGCCTTCTTCCTTTCTTCTTCTCATCGTGAGCAGGACTAGACATAGGCTAGTCCCCGCTCTACACAGTAATTTAAAATCAATATAATCACAGCGAACTTTGTCACCTCTGCTTCAGCTGAGTAGGTTTTTCATTCAGGTCCCTTGCCATTTTTCTCCCTGAAAATAAGTTCTTCAGTTTCTAGTCTGCCTTGAAATGAAATAAAGCCATCCTTGGCTTCAACACAGCACATAAGCAGTCTCTCAAGAAATGCAAGACACAGAGCAAACTTCCATCATCTGCACATCCCTACATTCAAACACAATGATTTCTATTAAATATTTAGGACTCAAATATTTATATACAGTCAATTAAATTGAGCATTACTTATCCTCCAGGGAATTCTTACCCTCCCTCAGCACAGAAGAGAGGACCAAAGTGCATTTTCTATACTTACTAATAACACAGTAACACCTAAGGCTATAAATAAATCCTTCCCACTAGATGCAAAGACCTTGGAAGCAAAACATACAAATCTAGTATAAAAGAAGATACAAAGATCTTGTTGCTAGCCAACACAAACAAATGACCGTCTCTGCCCCAAGGAGCTTACAGTGTAAGCTCCAAGAGACAGTAATGTGGGGAAAAAAAGAAAAGGTGAATGATGTAGGAGACCTTTTCCACAGATGTACCCTTCACTCTGGGATACAAGCAATTGGCAAGTCTGACAGGCTACAGAGTAATGCCCCAGGAAAGGAACAGTTACTAGTACCAGAAGATACTACCACCAGACCGTCGCTGTAGGTCCTAGTGGGAGGATTTACAGCTAGCATTTTGTACAGAAGAAATCACCAGCTAGACTTTGTTAATCGTGTTATCATGCTCACTAATTCATACATCTCTCCTACAGCAAAACCTTTTTATTACAGAATTTCAAAAACCAATACTTGAATTTTAAACTTTAATATGAACTTACATTTTAAAACATTAAATTATCCAGCGAAGCGGACGTGAACGTGAAAAAAGGCCATTTCCTCCATCATTTCATTAAATTTGAAAGTACTTATTTATTTTAATAAGTTGAGATGTCCATATGCCAGGAAATTAACATCAAAGAATGTTAAATATGCCCAGTATCACTTAAAAGCCTATGGAGTATTATGCATTTTCAAAAATAGCACAACTCAGCAAAACTACTTTCCCAGCAGTTACTTTTTAGTACAGTTTCCAATAGTACTTTGGGGGAAAAAAGCTGAAAATGTTTACCATACTCGGCACTCCAAATCACACAGAAATCATAAGATGCAATGTTGAATCACCTGCCCAGGCACCACACCACAACCACCTTCCCTAATTTAAAGGTCTTCTGTTAATGCCAAACAGATGGTTGTCTACCATGCACTCTTCCATGGGCTTCTGTGCAGACCTCCTTCACTGGCACATATGATCAAGACCACGGTCGGCCTCAAACAGAAAGGTTGCAAGGACTTGGACTGTTTCCCCTGAACAGTTATACTTCACTTAGCAGAACAGGACAGAATTGTGACTAATATTTTGATCACTTGAACTACCCAGACGTTCTCCAGTCTTAAGAACCCATCTGCTGAAATTGCAGGGACTTCCTCGCAGAAGCGGGACTTAACTGGCATGTAGTCTGACAAGCTACTCATGAGAACTTGCAATTTTGAATAGGGGCCCAAAATGGATTAGCCTGGTTTCCTAAGGAAACGGGCTTATGCACTTGGGCCTTCTATTGCATCTGGTCTACGAATTCCCCTTCCCTCCACCACCACTTTTGAACATGCTGGCTAACTGACCAAATCTGAGTTAAGTGGGTGATCTTACAGATGATACAGCATAGCCACCGGTTTTGGGAAGCGTAAGCGTCAACACACAACAGTGGCAGGGAGCACTACTGAAGGCCGTGAAAGAAGCTCAAAGCTTCTTAGGCATTGGAGACTCTTCACAGGAATATGAAGCACTTAGTTGCTCATAAAGCTACACAATTCTGGTTTTTTTTAACAGCAGAGAGAGGGGGAGCTCTTAGAACCTTCTCCAGCTCATAGTCCTCACCTCATTAAACCCTGCTTCAGCTATTCATGCATTTAACACCAAGCCATCTCTCAGATGGCTTGTACAAATTTAAGGTAGAGGTAACTTTTCTGTGTTTGCACTGAGAGCAATTAAGTCCTGTAGACATCTGGGGAGCTCTTGTGCAATATAAACAGTAACTGAACTACATACACCGAATCCTTCTTTACAAAAGTCACATCCAATTCTCTCTGCAAACTTATCTTCACATAGCAAATCCCCTTCCTCAGAGATCAGCATATGATAATACCATATCATGCAGATAAGTGTCTCAATTTCAAGTCTCCAGTGACAGAAATATAAATTAAAAACATGATCTGAAGTGCCACAGAAGCTTCCAAGTTGGAATCTATCTGAAAAGTTCATGTCACCTCTGGTTAGGAGCAGACTAGCATCTGGCATGTAAAATGGCTTTTCATACCCCAAGGGGCCAGAAGGCTTCAGCAGCAGCCTGAGCCCAGCAGCCTGAGACACACCACCACACCTCGGGAGCAGAAGACAGCATGTATAACTGAACGTGATCTAAACTCTCCGTGACTTCACTGCCGTCGTTACTTTAGGGTAAATCTTATTTTTGTACTTGAGAAATATATTCACACAAATGCAAAGCAAATCACATAACATTCAATTCTTCATTCTGAGTGCGTCCACTTACCGGTTTGTTCGTACAGGAGCTTAGCACGTGGGATTGACCCCAGTGCCCAAGGACCAGATGATGTGAAATACAGTAAAGGAGTCCTGTGAGGTCCTGATCCAGCACGGTACAAAAGCATTTAAGGGACCTTCGTCACCTCAGCTCTAGCTGTGAGTATATTACAGGCAAGTTGGGAAGGAGACAAGAGACAGTTGTTTCACTGTGCCACATAGGAAAAGCAACAGAAACTACAGTCCACATGCCAGTACTCATCACCTTCTGGCATTCAATTGCAGGGAGATTTCCTCTTCTGTTCATTTCTGAGGAAATTTATACACCAAGACAGTTGACTAAGTCTCAGAAGTGAGTCGGAAATGAAGAACCCCACGTGAAACAGCTCCTCCTGAGCTCTCTGGCAGCTGGACAACTTAGATGTAGGCCTGAATGCTCTAATTACAGCAAAATTAAAAAAAAAAGAGAGTACAGGCCAGCTTCAGAGACCTCAGTTCAGTCCTCTGCCCAGCCACACTTGGGTAATCTGAGACATGGCACCCAGACTCTCTGTGCCCTCCTGGTCTTTACAGCTGTGGTCACAACATGACCTTACCTTATAACAGCTATGCTAGGATAGATGTGGATCTGCGTACATGCTTGCAAGGCTGTAATCCTATAGCAGTGTGGAGCAAACATGCATGAAGTAAGACTGCATTCAAAGAAAAATGTAGGGGAGAAAGAGTTTACTTCAGCCACAGGTAGAACAGACTGGCTTAGGTTAAACTCAGCAGTACTGTTTGGAAGACAATAGGCAGGATTTTCTGTGAGATGGAGAAAGACAAAGGCCTAATACTCATGCTGGTCAAGGCAGTCCACTTAAGTATTTTTAAAGCATGTCTCAAAGGCATCTCACCCTACTGAGGGTTCAACTGTAAAGGACTCCATGAGTCAGCAACACCCACCAGTCTTTACTATGTCAGCTCAAGTTGCAATCCTCATATGTCTGCAACAGGGACATAGGGCTCCTAATTCTTCACAAATTAAATCAGTCATCTCACTAACTGTCCCGAAAACATTATCAACAGTCCCACTCACCTCACAACTGGGCAGTGTTAAGAGATGGGAGCAGGTGGGAACACATACGCAGGAAACATTCATTCAGGGTTCAACTGAATTAAACCCACTTGCTTTCCCAGCTCTACAAAACCAGAAGCTGGATACTCAGGTTCTCTCCGTAAGGCTTGACATTACCTTTATACCACAGAGCAACATACCTCTTCAACAAATCATTCCAGTGCCAATAGCCTCCCTCAGATAGGAAGGCTACAGAGATGACCCTTAAGAGTTCAGAGGAGAGTTAAAAACATTTCCAGAAAATCTGCTGTTTAAAGATGTAATTTATATGCACAGCTCTGCACTCCATTGCAGGATTTCATATTTATTTAATTTGATGGTTAAAAGTGTGCCCATCCAACTCTTTGGGCACACGCAGTCTTTAATAAAAAACTTTGTACTTTAGAGCCAAATGTTCAGTGCATTGAATAGGAAAAGAATGCCTTCTTACTCAGGCCCAACATTGTCCCAACCCCACAGGAAAAACCGAGAGCACCAAACCGACCGAGAGCTTCAACAAAGCAGCCAGCACAGGGAGAAGTTCAGTCTGCTGCTGAAGGAAGAATTAAACTCCATAACTGGATCACCTCCAGGAAGGCCTCCTGTTAGCTCGGGAGCTTCACAACACCTGTGCTACTGACATGGTCTCCCCCAAGAAGAGGCAGTCTCCAAGGCAACCAAGATCTCTTCAATTAGCATTTGATAAGGTTGGATATGTGGCCTAAGGAACCGTGCACAGCACTGAGACTTGGGCTGAATTTCCAACTCTGCTGTATGCCGTATGGGATATATCAAAGAAGTTACTTAAACTGCCCTGTCCTTCAATTCCCACCATGCAAACACATCTACCTCAGAGATATTACAAGAATTAGGACACCCTCAACGGCTAAACACTCACACTGCAGAACCAAAGGACCCCTCAGAACGTACATAGACGAGAGACTCTTTAATTCTACCTTTCTGTAATAGGCATATGACATTCAACACAGAAACAACCCATAGCACCTCTACGGCAGACACTGCCCCACTGGCAGCTGAGAAGGCGCTGGGTGGCAATGCCCTGCCAGCAGCCCACTGCAGCACTGCTTCTGCTCACCCTTCCCTTTGCAAAGGAACCCAGCGGGGCAGATGCATTCCTCTTGCAGGCAGGGGCTGCTTTTTCAAGGATCGTAGTGATTAAAATCTGCAAGTCTTCGAGGCCACGTTCTGCAAGATGGAGACACTTTCTGGGAAAGGGGAGAGATGGGGCAATTCCTGGGGCAGAGATACTGAAAAGAAGATTATCTTCTGAAGAGCGACTGGAATGACACAAAGCAGCCATCTGACATCGCAAAAATAATAGAAATAATTCTACATCTACTGCAGGACTGGCCTTGCTCAGCCCTTTCATACAAAGACTCCACTTACATCCTGCGACTAGAATTCTGATTCATTCCTTGATTATTTCATGCTTGGACTATTGCAATAATGTTTGTGCCAAGCTGCTACTTTTTTTTTTTTTTTTTGAACTCCACACTACAAGGCTATTCAGAGCTTCCCTGCTTGCTTTGTTGCTCACTGCAGTATCCTTGCTGTTCACATACTTTTTCCCCCATTATTTTTCTCCTATATGCATTCAGTTACATATGAAATCAAGACTGGAAGTTCAATGTATTACTGCAATCGTTCAAGAACCTCAAGGCCACAGACTCCAACCTTCTGTGTATTCTCCAGTCCATTTGCTGAGCTTGTATCACAGCTGCTACCCAAATACTCCATCTTTCTTTTGTATGTTTAAAATATAGGCGTTCCACATATTTTTATGTCTAAAGAGCTTGAAATATTGTATACTGTTGCCTATTTCAATGCCTAGAAATCAGCTAAATTGACAACTTCTTGCTGCACTTCAGCACACTTTCAGTTTTATGAAACAGTGCACTGGTTGTTGTCATTCCAGAGTTTTTCTACAAATGTCCCAGTGTTCACACTGAAAGAAAATGCAACAAAAAGCACAGTACGTTTAAAGAAGTGAGAGGTCCCCCCTCCCCAGCAAAAGCAGCTCTTTGTGCTTCCTCATTTCAACATAGATAGCCAGAGCTGTGCTTGCAGCAGTGCAAAGTAAAAATACTGTTGATGTAGTATTGGAACAACTGTATCTGAAGCTCTGAAGATTTCATCTAGCATCTGTTGTAGTTATTTTATGGTTTTTTGTAGTTATTTTATATGTTTGTGCTGTGGTAGGGAAAAGCTTCATGAAAGCATGAAAGTTGAGGGAACGTCTGGTTCTTTGCACCTCTTATATTTAAGCTTCTGAAAGCTGTTCATCTGCCAATGGTCTATCTACTCAAAAAGAGTAAAAAAAAAATTCAGTGCATTCAAAAAATCAGAGCTTTGCTTTAATGTATTTAAGTCATGAAAAACAATCAACTTCCAGAAAGAACCTTGCCAAAAAAAAGAAGAAAGGCAATTTCACCATAACCGTGTCCAACGCTTAAAAATTCAGTCAACCATTCCATTATAGACTGGATACCAGGATTGACTATGACAGTACTTGGAATAAACTGTAAGCGTGGCACACAAGAAAAGGTGGCAAGAAGAAGTAAACAGTATTAATGGTATTCAATAAGGAAATCGTGTCTGTGTCTAAGTAGAAACTAAATTACTATCTGAGGTTTTCTTAGCAGATTATTTAGAAACTTGCCAATAGACAAACAAAGTAAATGACAAGACTCTCAATCAGAGCTGTGTTCCCCAGCAAAATGGCTTAGTAAAATGATACAGACTACTTGGACTGCTTCTGGCAATTCTGGCTTTCCTTAGAGGACTGCTAATGTTAAATACTCAACACAAACATGTGATTGTGAATTCCTTATTCACACTAGCTTATGGTTAGGAAGATATATCCTGTTCTCAGGGATAGAACTCGAAAACTTATTTCTTCATCCTCCTAAAAAGAAAAGATACTATTTTTTATTTGTTACTTCACAATGCAGAATAGCTAAAGCAAGATAAAAAGCATTCGCCTCCCAGCAAGCACACATTTTGATACAGATTCTGCAGACAAGTACGTGTCTAGTGCACACTTGTACAGTACCTAGCTCATGGACATGAAGACTCATGACCCAGTACCGTCAGAATACAAACAATCAAAATATACAAATGGTATTTCCCTTTTATTTGAGAAAACACAAAGCAGTATACCACTTGCTTTAGCTGTGCACATTAAAAATCAGGGGTCATGCTTAGACTGTAACAGCAAACTCTGAAGCTATGGTTTTCCATGTTTCTCTTATGAAAAAGCGTAGCATTGATTTCTGGAACAACTGTTACTCTAATAAGATTGCACATAGAAACAAATGCATCACAGCTGGTTTCAGCAGGGTTCAGTGAAGACTACCATTCACCTCTGATGAATGCAGATTAAAATATTCAAAGCTTAGTTTACTGATCAGATCAGATATTAATAGGAATATTTTTCCTAGTTCTCTCAGCTTAGTTCCTCTTTAGAAAAAGTCTGCTTAAAAGGGTGAGGAAGGGAGAGCACCAGAACCTGCTCATTTTGACCAACCTGCATTTAACAGAGGTGATTACAGTGGAACGATAACTGTGCATGAGGTATGCCAGAGTTTTGGTCAATATCAAGATTTATTATTCTGAGGGACAGAAAGAGTGAAATACTGACCATGGCAAATAGGCCATTAGTTACCTCTCAGTTCAATAAGTCTTGATGCTTTCCTTACTATGTGCTGATTATTTCCTGTCCAATTCACATTAGCAGCTTATTTAATGAGAAAAATCTAAGCAAAGAGAGAAAAATTCACACATTTACAAAGGACATCACCAAGTTACATTTCATGACAGTTAACACCATTTGCTATTCTTTCAGGAAATAACCTTTACTGATCTTTCCTGTTTTAATGCCAGCAATTGCTTTTGAGAAGAACACTCAATTCTTATATTCACCACTAGTTATATTTTAAATAATAGCATCTTAAAGGACAGCAATAACTGCCTAAGTGTTGTAGGACAAAGCATTCACACACTGATAGTGTCCACTAGCATGACAGCACGGCCACGGTTCCTATTCTTAATGGACACTTTTCCCCACTCACAGGGTCATCCCTACTCTTGTGAAGCCTATTTTTCTCCTATTAACTTCTACTAATGTTCATGGTAGTTGCACAGAAGCTCAGAGAGAAAGGATCCAACGTTTTAGGCAGAAAAAACATCAGTAAGGGCATGCATAAAGAACGAAATAAGTAGTGCTAATAATTTCACACAGAAAATGAGATATCAAAGGTACAAAGAGAAAAGGGGTGCCTTGAATACACCATAAGATTAAAGAGAAAAAACAACTGTATGCACTTTCTACATAGGGTTCTCTTTACAAAGCCACGGCTAAATAAACAAGTAAAAAGAACACGTATACATCCTTGGCCAGTGTCTGCTTTTTTGTTCTCTGAGATGCCCAAATGGTTTTGATTACTTAAAAGAGAGCATTCCTTGAATTAGTCAGCTTGCAACACTACAGCTGATCAGCAGAACAGCCATCAAAAGAGCTGGGTACACCAGCCCTGCCAGTGCCAGCACCACGGCTCAACTGGGAAACTCCAGTGACAAATGCACCATCACCTACCGCATCCTGCCCCAAGACAGCGCAGCCTCCCATTCCATACCCATTGATCACACCTGTTAATACTGGGAATAATTAGACTTCACATCTGAAGACTCCAAGAGGATTTTCCCCGATTTGAGTTAACAGAGTAAGGAGCAATATTTCTCCATAGCCACTGCTGGTTTTCCACAGTATCATGCAATGATTGTCACATTAACTTTACATAGTCGTTTTTCAGAAAAACAGATATAGGTAGGTACGGGCCCTTCAGAGCTACTATCACTTCAGATATAAGCATCTGCAATCAGCATCTCGTACCATAATCTCCTCCTAAAGTCCTTACCCTCTCAATACCCATTTTTTGGGCTACTGGAGGGCAAAACAGGGTCTGCTCAGGTCACCAACAAAGAGTTCTCAGCACCGGCAGATGCAACACTTGACACTGAGAGGCATCTCTACATGTCTGGAATATTATGCTTTGTGAAGTAGCATACATTACACAAGGGAGGGCCAGTCAAAAAGCCCTGGATCTGGTAGACATTTCAGTTGCATATTTCTGTAGGATTTCTTTTCAAGTTTTTTTTGTTGTTTTTTTTTAAAAGCAGCTTATATATTTACCAAAATATTTCCATACTGATGACAAGGCATCTGAACTACTATCTGTCACTATTATGGGTATTATTAACATACTGAGTTCTGTGGCAATTATAAGGATGTGCTGAAAATCATTTCAAACTTGTCCATTCAGTCATTAGCCTAAGAGAAAAGATTATTATGGAAAGAAAAGGCTGCACTGAAGCACATACACTCAGGATCCACACCTACTTCTTGCCTTGACTGTGCTGCGCCTATTCCACATTCCTGTTACACTGCAAATAATGTAGCCAGTCGCAGTTTAGGAAGTCTTTGGCAAACCGTAAGACACGATCATGGAATAAATACTTTGCCAAAACATACACAAATACACACGCACAGAGAAATCTCCCTAGAAATGTAGTTTGAGCTTCCTGAAAAATCCTAAAAAGAACATCTAGGAGATCACAGTCTCTGTTCAGTTTTGCAGTTCCTATTTAAAGATAAGTTAGTCTTCTGTTTTCCGTGTTTGCTCACTTCTGAATTTGGTTTAAAGAGCTGCTAGCATAGACTTAACGAAGTTTCTTCTGAAAGGCTGATTGTGTTTCCTTCTGTCTTATTGACAGAACCCATTTAAAATGGGCCTTCTTCATTTAATTATCCAGTCTTTATTTTTGCAAGTTTTATTTCTGAACTGGAATAAATGTTATAGTCCGAATTGTGCCTGTAGACAACAGGCTTATTTCATAAGGCTTAAAAATCCTTTCCTTGACAATCAGTGAAGCGAGAGCTCTGTGGTACAGGCTCCGCGGCTTTGTCCAGGGCACATGCAGTACGAGCACAGGGCATGGAAGTTCACAGGGTCCTGTCGCAGGGACATTTAGGTGCGTAGGTGCCTTACACAAATGTTACAGACCTGAGGGCTGTCTGACTCCTGATCAATAATTCAAGTTTATCATCTCTAAACTCTTGTGCCTGAGAGGAGCAATATTACCAGCCAGGACATGGTAATGCTATAGATCACTCATAAAACCAGGAAAATTCCAGATCTCCAGAGTTTAAACCAGCTCCTGGACAGTTCACCCTCCACAAGAGCATGGAGCAGCAGAAGGGTTTGCTACAGGGTACAGAGGAATTACTCTAAAAGCATAGTATAGGACAGATGTATCCTGTGGAAGATAAAGACTTGAGGGCTTTCTACAAAACGGCTGTGCCCTTTTTCTACCCCCAGGGAGGAAAAACACAACTGGTTTTATTAAGCCCAAAAATACAGAAGCTCTGCAAGCAGGCAGGCACAGCCATAAACATAGAGAGGCCTCTGCTGCTATAAATCAGTACAGCTCAGCTGAAATCAATACAAAGCCTAATGTAGCCCCAGCAGAGACATGGGTGCTCTGGTCAATGTTGGGGTTCAACAGCTGGCTGTCCACTGATGGCTGGCAGAAGTTGTCCTCACCTTATTTGCTCTAGTTGGCAAATTCCCTTAGAATAAACTTCAGATTCACCAGCGCACAGTCTAGCATAACTTTCTTCCCTGCCCATAATTGCTGGGGCTGGCCCAGCAGATGTTGTACAACTAACCGTAGGGGAGCTGGCCTAACCATTTGAGGATAGGGAAGGGAAGCAGCCTACCGGATAATGTCTGTAAAAGAGCTTGGAAACCACTGACACAGGCTAATTGCTTACTGCAGAGTAAAGTTTCCAACCTCTGTAGGCTCATTTGATGTAAACTTCCTAGTCATGTCCAAAACCCTAGCAGCAGGACAAATGTTGTCAGTACATAAACTGCTTAGCCAAGCCCTGCTCAGGGTTCCTGGGAAATATTCTGGGGAATGAGGAAGCAAGGAGAAAGAAACAGGTAACATGATCATCCTCCTCACTGTGCTCAGCTAGAAACAAACATCTGTCTGGCATCTGGGCTCTGCCATCCACCATTTATTCCCATCTTCAACCTAAACACAGAAGCTAGGCATTTTCATTACCTCCGGTCCCCTCGGTGAGCAAATATGGACAAAAGACATCAGATAAGAGAGGCTGGACTGCCTGAAAATCCTGCATGGAGCTGGAAGGAACTGAATGAGGGGAGGAAAGAGAGAGAAACTCCTACATATAAAAAGCCATGACAAAGCAGCAGCCTGTAGAAACACCCAATTGCTAGCTTTCCCCACCTAATTGCTCATCTTAACTTCCTCCCTTTCTCAGGGAGATGCTGGCAATACTGGGACTCCTGCAGGACATAGCATCAACCCTGGAAAATTCCTTTAGAAATACCCATGTCTCCCAAGTCTCTACATGCTTTTGCATTTTCCCCTCTCAGACACAACCCAAATCGTTGCCTGCAACTCGGCATTCGCATTTAGCCCGTGGCCCTGCCCCTCCTGCTCCCAGGAACTCCATGTGGGGCTGGTTCGGCAGGACAGAGCCGCTCCTCCCTTGCAGGCAGAGACCGCAACGTGGCTCAGGAGGACACCAGATCTCCATCCACGTCCAGGATGGGCTTGCTCAGATGCAGTATATGCGCGACCCATCCAGCCAGGGCACACAGTACCTCGGTTGTTTGCTCACACCTGTATTTCGTGCCACTAAACCTTTGGCAAAGACCCACGTTTTTGCAGCTGGAACACTCAGTCCCAAACCACATACTCCTGGAATGGCATTTCAAGTCACTGTTCAAACAGTAGCCTGACAAAGCATCCTGAGAAAACGATATTATATCCTCTCTTCTGGTTTCTTGACAAGTGCTGGTAAATATATCATTCCCACCTTTTCCATCTCCTAATTTACTCCTTTTATCAGCAATAGTGACAAAAAGGTTCTAATTAGATAGCACTAATCAGGTAGAATGGCATGTGATTGACAGCTGAGAAGTCACTATCTGTTCTCTGAAAACAGATTGGCTATTTTCCTCATAAAAGCAGGAGATTTATCAACAGACAAAAGGATGCAAGGCCCCAAAAGGTAAGGTATAATTACACATCAGGACTATACATTTTATTTTGACATAAATCTAAAAGGATTCGTGGGTGGTAAAAGCTTTTTTGGAGGGGTGAACGAGTGATATTACTCATAAAGGAAGAACACCACCATCACAAAAATAGAATTAGGAAAACTGTCTATGCATAAACTGGTGTGTGGTAGGTTTGTGATTTTTTGTTGCTTTGTTTGTTTGGGGATTTTCTGGGTTTGGGTTTGGTTGGGTTTTGGGGTGGGTTTTTTGGGGGGTGGCAGGTGGTGTCCTTTCCCCTCATGCCCCCCCCCCCTTTTTTTTTTAAACCAGGACAGGTTAAAAAAAAAAAAGTCCAGCAACTCAAGCAAAGAGTTTTGACACATATGACAACAGAATAATTCCACTAGTGTTCTACTTTTTTAAAAACATTTTCATTTAACCATCTGCAATGAATATTCCAAATGTATTTTTCAGTAACAGAAACAAAATAAACCTGCCAAGTGACACTTAACTTGCAATATTTTACACAAGACAGCAGATAGGAACAGGCCATTCATTCCAACAGACAATTTTTTCCTTTATTTGCTTATTTCTACTCTTCGTAAGTTTGCGGGGTTAAAAACTAAAAAAGCTATTTTAAGCTGCAATATGGAAGTATATCTTGTGGCAATATTTGTCCATCTGATAATCTCAAAGTTCAAAGAAGAGTGATCATTTGTCCTACATTACTAAAATGTTTAGATTTATTTTACTTGCGTGACCTCATTTGCAAATGAGATAGCTTGTATTTTGAGATCTAACAGAGAAAACTTCTGACATGTGGTGTTTTGTGTATTAATGGAATTAACTCTAAGCTTACCTATAATCATTCATTTCCAATGAAATTTACAGTCTATATAAAAGAGAGGAGTTGGCAGTCAAAGAATTAACATTTGCCTGTTTATCTGGTATCAGTATTCAGACTTCTTAGAAAGTAATATTTTTCCTTTAGCTAAAACTAGGCCTGCACAACATTCCTCTTGGACAAGCACCAAATGTTTGAAATGCATCTCAGATCTTCCGAAAAAGCACGCACAAGTTCATTATAAAACTTTTTAGATATTAGACATTTTTCCATAGAGTCAACAATAGCTATTAACATGATTTCAAGTTGTTGGGTTTTTAAACAAATTCAAATACAGATCTGGAATTTTCTAGAGCTGAACAAACCATCAAACCATATGTCAAAGACATCATTCTGAAGTATATTTTGATTTGTGGCATTTCAGAACTGTGCAGACACATCAGGTTTTCTGTAAGACTTATAAGTGCAGTGGGACAAAATAAAATATCCTCCCAATATCCTACCTTCCCAGCATCACACAACCTGGTGTGAAGCTGCACTGACAGGTCTCATTTGTCGTCATTATACACTACCGCATGCACAGAAAGAAATAATTGTAAAATTCCTAGGTTTGTTTTTTTTTTTTTACCTGGATGTATACGTGGATGCTTACAGTATTCCTAGAAGGCTTGACAGGGTAAGCAAATGGTGAGCTTGGGCTTGAACAGGGAGAGTAAAGAAATGTTTGTGGAAGTATGCCTTTTTAAGGGTGTGTTAAGAAACTAAAAGAAGACTGAGAGAAGGAGCAGAGTAATAAGGCAAATCCTGCAGGTAAATGGCAGGAATGCAAGAAAGGAGAGGATGTGTGCAGAGGGAGTTTGCAAGGAAGTCAGCAGAAGAGAATACATTGTAAAACTAATTTAAACTATTTCTGAGCATAGTAGTAACAAAAAGCAAGTAAACAATTTGATGTTGGAGGTATTTCATGTTCCAGTCCTCCAAAGTCGTCAACTCACCCGAGTATGCCCAGTAAGGATCCCCCGAAGCCTTTCGCCTCCGTATCTGCACAGAACTACCATGTCTGTTTTCATGCAGAGAGCCAACATAACCTTCAGTCAGAGCTGGGAAGAGAAGACGCAAGAATCATTAGGATAGTGATGTTTACTCCCTGGAGTTTACACTGTGAAGCTTAAATCATTGCTAGGCAGAGACTACAAACTTGGCATCGCTTAAAAAAAAAATAAAATTTAACAAGCATGTTCTTCACCCATGAAAACCCACCATCCAAAAGATGATTCACACAAGCCAGGACTCACTGATGACATTATTCTGATCTGGCACATGCCTGCATAACTCCAGTAATTTCCATAAGGAAAGTCTGATATACACAAGTAAACAAGTATGAGCCATGACATATGACCAAACATTCTCTGTCTAGACCCAAAAGACAGCTTACTTTGCTAGTGACTACAAAACTACTAATTATAATTCAACACAAAAATTATCAAGATCCTTAAAAGAATACAGATGCAAGCATGTGGAACATGCCAGTCCAGTGTTATCCTGGTTATCACAATTGCACCTATTTCAAACCACATCTGAAAATCCCATGTAGAACAGTTTCACTCAGGACCGAATGAATCTCTTCCATGTACAGCCTGCAGACCTGAGCCCACAGCGCACTGGGTAACAGTCTCAACACAAGCAAGACTCGAGTAACATCACCTCATATGATTCACTCAAGCAAGGCAGACATGTAGCACTGCCTTCTAGCCAGAGGAAGGTTGCGTATGTCAGACAAAATACTCAGCATGCAATACCAATGCCTTACGACATGAAAGGGAGAGGCCAATAATGAAAAAAATCTTTGTAAAACTTCACAAGCTAGAAGGAATTTTTCATCAACCAAAACAGAACAGAATGCATCCTACATTGCATCTCAGGATTTTTCTTTTATACCTCAAACAGCACTTTTTTTTTCTTGTAAAGGAATGCATAGCTTCCACAAGGACATGGGTTGTTTAGGGTTTTTATGTGCAAATTTTGCTTATTGTTTCTATGTATCTGACCGAACCAAACTGGAGGTGTGTGAATTCACAAATGTCAGTGATAAGTCAACTACCCTTCTCAGAGCACCACAGCCAAAAACTTTTGTGCTATAATAAATGCACACAAACAAAGACCCCTTAGATCCACAGAAACAGAATGTAAAGACCAAGTATGCACCAACTGGCTCCATAGAATTTTAAGTCCAACTGAACGCAAACCACTTATTTGATCAGTAAGAAACCAGCTGAATAATTCAAATTAAAACTTCATCAAACCATGTAAAGCACTGCTACCCGTATGCAGTCACCAAGCGCTGCATTCCCTTCTATTCCCAGGCCAGTTACAGCCGGGCTGAAACAAAGCTTGTAACAGGACTTTATTGAACATTAAGCACCAGTAAGTCAGAATTTGGCCTCCTTTCCCTTTAGAAAAGCTTCTGGGTGACACCCCCTTTGTACCACAGTAGCAGAGAGCATGCTATGCCCAAGAGCTATCCAGGTATGCTAAACAGCTCTACAGACAACCTTCACTCTGCAACGTGGATCATGGATTTCTGTAGATTTTGGAATCCTGAAGGGGTAGGAGAAGTCATGCTATCTCAGGAAAGGCATTACAGGTTTGGCCCTACCAAATTTTTTCTTGTGCGAGCAAAGGTACTAATTGTGCAATTTATTATGAGCCTCTAATTTGAATGAGTTTTGCAGATTTCTTGGCAAATTTCTAAATGCTATTTCACTCCAGGCTGTGAACTAGAAACCCTGGAACACACCATGCTACCAGGATTTGTAGGCAACACTGTATCACATACCTTATTTTCCTCTTCTGATTTACCCTAACAGGTCTAAGTGGTTGGGAGGCAACAGGCAGTCATTTCAACAGGAAAGAACAGGTAAGGGATGTGGAGACCCAAACCCTCTTGGGGGGGGGGGGGGGGGGGAAGCCAAAACCCCCCAAAACCCCCAAACAAAACAACCAAAAAAACTGAGCAAAGATCAGAGACCATGAAAATCCCAAAGAAGAGAACATAGAAATAACCTAGGTGGATGGCCGGAAAGGTTATCAGAAAAAAATGGCCCAGTTATTCACTTAGCACATGTGCTGAGAAATACACCTGAAGCCCCTCCTTATTACAAAATGAAAGACAACAGCAGTTTTCTTACAAGCATCCTCTACATAGAGGAGGCAAATAGTTGTGGGGGTTTTGTCACCCAGAAAAATTGATTCTTGCAGGCAGAAAGAAGATTTCACCCTGCCTCCTCCAAGGAGTAAGGTAGTCCTGCAGGTATCTGCTTAGTAAGCCCTTCTTCGTGCCTTACCATCGGAAGAAAGAAACTATGTCTAAATAATCTATATTTGTTGAAGGTAAAAAGGCTCCGAGTCAGTGCAAAACATCTGAAGTTGTAAAACCCTTTGTACTCCTAGCTGGAACCGTCAAAAAGCCACACGGCAACCATGGTATGGCTATGAATCATACCATTGATTTTCAGTATCCTCTGTGCAGAAAATTAAATTATGCAAATCCAAGCCTTTATGAATGCCTAACTTTAATGTGAAATTGAACATTTGCTTTAGTCAGGATCTTATTTATGCAATTAAAAACCTGACATTCTTGTGAAAATAGACAGTTTTAGTTTTCTGCATAGTCACTTAATGGATTTGTACATTTATCTATACTTATAAATGGTGAAAAGCCATGCTGTACGCAGATTTATTTCCACCAAAACGGATGTTACTAACCAAGAGGGGAGCTCAAGTATTTGTCAAGAGAACTGTGGGAAGGAACTTGCTGGTTATACTGCTAAATATCTTCTGTAGGACTGAAAAAAGAAACAAATTGGAACATCCTGTTCTAAATAAAATCCTACATCACTGTTAGGCAGCCCAACATTAATGTCAATAGTCCCCTTACAAACGTGCAGTAGTTCAGTAGTCATTAGCAATTTAGAGAAGATATACTTTTACTGGATAGCTGCAGAAACTCTGGGAAAAGGATGATAGGTCAAGATCTTCGGCCACGCTGTGAACTGGAAAGGTAATGGTCTGTCTCTATCAAACTGGCACAGTTCCCCAGCCGGTTCACACTATGGCAAATTTCTGCATGGGGCCACACAAACACTTCAAGAAAACACTGTGGGAACAAATAGCTATTGTTGGCAGTATCTCATACTGGTAAAGTCATCAGGAAACCACAGAGTCAATCTCATGGTGCTTTTGTTCTGCGCTGTCAACTGGGGTCAATGGACTCTCTCCTACTGAAGAGGTGGAAGGTACAGAACAGAGCATACAGTTGCTTTTCAGATAAAAGTTTGGAAGAACCAAAGCATTCAAGTCATTTCAAAAAAGAAAGTGCTTCATATATCAAAACGATCTTATGTTTCAGGCAGAATCGTTACTTCTTCTAGATTTTGGGGTGGGCTGGGCATGTACCTTCCAACCAAAACAACTTGACACCACCAGTGAAAATTTAACAGGCATCTATTTCAGTGTTGCTGAATCTGCTTCTTTCACTGAAAATACATACAGCTAAAATATTTTGTTGAGCTCCAGCTATTAGAGTACATTTATTCATTTTTGTGAAATGCTCCAATTCCATGGTTTCAGAAGCTATACATGCAAATAAGTGACTCAAACTCAACTGACATCTGCCCGTGTTTCTAATGCCCAAACAAGTTTTGGGGAAAATATTTAAGAAAGTTGTATTAACATCAATCGCTACAGGTTTCCACAAGTCTTTTTCAGCTGGGAGACAGTTAACAGTTCAAGAACAGAGAGCAGCCAAGTGGTTTCCTGCTCCACTCCTGCTGAATTGGATGCTGGAGAAAAGCCAGCAATTAGACGGGCTGGTCCGGCACGGAGCAAATATGGGGAGGCTCCTCTCTTCTGGGAACCCTGGAAAAGTGGGGGAAGTGGAAATCCAGACAATAGGAGAGGCAGGAACATGCTCCAGGAAGGCTCAAAATGGAGCAGCCAAAATAGAGGGGTGGGATTGAATACAGGCACACACAGAGCAGGAGGCAGAGAAGAAAAGAAGGGACAGCAGAAGCCCTTGCCCTGCAAGGTTTCATTTGATACATCATGCCAGTGCTGATGGCAGAGGACTAATGAACACCATAATATATGGTCTGAGACTTGCAGATACACGATTAAAAGAGAAGGGGACCAATCTTACACTCAGATACACAAGCGTGAAATTAAATCCTAAGCAACTCCTCTGGCTACTGGTGCAGTATTGGTGCCTACGAAGCGTAACACCTGCAGTCAGTGGAGTTGTGCTGTGCCTATCACAACTACTTCTGCAAGGAATAGAGGATCCTTCAAAGCTAACATGGAGAAATCTCTTACACACAATTTCATATAATTTTAATCGGTACTGAACGCTACATGATTTTAGATGATGTGCTAAATGAATCAACCCATGCCGCATATCTGCAGACAGCAAAAGCAATGCAATGCTGGGATATGCCTTAGCATTCTGATCAGCTTTCCATTCACTCTGTCTCAATGTATTAACTTTCCAATAAAAATTATTTGATAAGTGCCCTCAAAGGTATGATAAGGTAATTCCTGCCTGAATACCTTACTAGTATTCATAGTTCACATGAAAACACAAAATTTTATCCCCAATCTACCTTAAATATAAAGCTATTACACTATTCAGAGAGATTATACCCTCGGCATTAGTGTTTAAAAGGTATCAAGTCATCAGCTATGTAAGAAAAATCCTTTAAGGTCGATACTTTATGTCTGAATGGTGAAATCATTAGTTATGATGGTAGATTAACTAGATTGTGTGCCAAACTCGGATTCTTTTAAGCCTTCTTTGAAAACGAGGGTTGCACACAAATCTGTTTTCAGCTGTTCCGATTAAAACGGTACAAAGTCAAAGGTACACACATTGCCCAGCTCATGATCATTCTGTGACTTGCCACTGTGGACTGTACAAGCAGTTAAATCAGTTTCAGTCCTAGTCCCTAATGTGGACACAATTCTTAACTGATATAGTTCAACCTGGTGCTACTGCTGGAAAACAAGCTGGCCATCGGAGACAAGAGACTTGACTATTAGAATCTGGAGTAGTGTCACACTATGAAAACACTTAAAGCAGGGGGGTTAAAAATAAAATCTTGTTAGTATGTAGCAAAAAAGCACTAAATCATAAGGAATGCTAGCAATTAGTTCCGTATCAAATCAATGCCTGTAGAAAGGAAACTTTTCAAAACCAAGGAAACCATGATTTTCTTGAAGACTGCACAACACCACATTTTAAAACGGGGAGGGGGCACAGAAACATTACCTAAAGGGCTTTTGTATCATCTCTTAAATGGAGTTTAAGAGATCAGTGAGCCAAGACACTTAGCCATCTGCAAGCCTAAAGCTTCAAGCAAGCCTCACCGAAAAAAGCAGCATCTTTATCTAGGTGCGTTTACTGTATTTTTAATTGGACTGTGCTAAAGAGAAGCAGGTAAGCTGAAGACACTGCAATGCTACGCACTGTTAACACACACTCTGCTGAAAAGAGTTTAGGCTTCCGGGCAATTTCTTAGAACAAATGTTGTCAAATGGGCCAGAAGGGAAAGAGAGAGGAGAAAAAACCAAACTGATTGGAAATAAATTTATAATATTAAACAATTAAAATATTTTTGTACAATTACAATAAATAATGGTTAAATTCATCTCTCTAGGCTCTTTCACAGACAACTTCCTAAACAAAACTAGGCTATTTGCCTTAAATATTTTACCACCCCTTGACAGCAAATAAATCTAGAATTATTTCAGGCACAGCTAATCCATTTTGATAGTGCATTACTTTTAAAGAGACTCTTCAGCCATGGATTCCCATATTTTGCAGATTATTTTATATCTTGCCAAAGAAGGATGAAAGTTAAAACAACATATGGTGGTCAGACAGCATCAACAAAATTTATTCTGAATGAGACTTCTTCCTGTGATTATGCTGCAGAGATTTCTTCTGATTATCAGATAAAAGACAAAATCTATTCTCCTATGAGTGCACATGCAATTTTCACAGCTTTCCATTAACGAAATATGGGAGTTACAAATCACAAGTTTCTTGTGTCTAAGTGAAACGGCAGATGTAGCATCCGGGCGTCTGTTAAGAGACGTATATCCCTTTCCCAGATGGCAATCACCCAGGCAGCCCCTTAGTTCCTGTATGAGCACAATCCACAGGTCTGTTCCTAAGAATGACATGGGGACTTTTCACACTATTCATTCTCCGTTGTTCACGTGTCTGATGGATGATGTGGTAACAGCACAAATCCTAAGAACAAGAACATAAATGCAGAGCACAGCAGGCCTTTACAGGAACTAACCAGCAGACTGCAATTTGAAGATGAAAAATAGTCCAGGGAACATGCTGTCAAACTGTGGGGATTAAATTAACTAGCAGAATTAAAAGCCCTTATCCCAAACATGAATACACCAGTCACTAGGTGCATTAACCCTTGGTAACCTGTTGAGTTCAAGGCCAGTGAGTCAAGTGTAATGCAATTTCGTATTACTCCAGCGTATCAACACAATGCAAGTCCCAGAGCATTAAAGCTGATGTAGACAAGCAACAGAAAACAGATTTTCAGTGCAGTCTTTTCCTTACATTACAAGAGATGGAGCTTAAGGGTAACAGGAACGTTTCCTACTTCAGCGAAAGCCTCATGCCAAACCAGAACAAGGACACACAAGTGTACCACAATGCCCAGTGCTATCAGCCACTCTCCAGCAGAGCGGATGTCCTCCCAAGGAAAAGCAAACCACTCTCCTCTGTCACGAGTTCCCAGGGATCCTTCTCTCAGCCTGCCTGGCTTTATAAGCAAGATGAGCAAAGCTCATTAGCAAGACAGTTAGGCAACTTCAAGTTGCATTAATGATGCCCCATTAAGGGGACTCAGAAAGAGAACCTTGGGAGGCCAAGAAGAGACAGATGCTGCTGGGTGATTATCATGGCTTACACTCTGCTGGCATCAGCTGTGCAAGATACAACATAGCTGGTGAATTTGGACCACTGATGTCAACTGGCATCACCTGCAGCACTTCTGCTAGGAATAAGCAAAGTCAGCCAGATAACCAACAGTGCCAACAATTTCCATCTCAAGATAAAAACACACAAATTAAACCAACTGCAACATCACACCTTCCAGGAGGACGGTGCCCCACAGCACAGCTTCTGCCAGATAATGTGGGGAATACTCTTAGACTAAAGTGTTCTCAGACTGCGGTACACAAGCTCAAATCTACCCATGTGTGAGCAACATGTCATTAAAAAAAACCCAGTCTGTTATCTTTTCCCCTGAGAAAAATGCAGAAATGCTAAGCAGAAAAAAATAGCCCAGACAACTGCACTCCTCCTCCAGGATGGAGGGGCTGCTGTTCGTGTCACGCTGCAAACAGCATGCAATGACGATAGCCACAGAAACGAAGTTTGAGGACCCCAGCTTCAGAAACACTCATCCCCCATCACTGAGAACTGCAAACACATCAAAACCAGCTATGTTTGATCCAAACCCAGAGTAAAACCTTTATCCCACTGAACTCTTCCCTGACACTTCCCTGCACGCAGAAATACACTCCATTTACCTTTAAGACGAAGTTTTCAAACAGACTGGTATTCTAGGCAGCTAAGTTGAGGTACCTTAAAAAAGACTAATGCACGTTACATCCTAAAAATCGGACTCCTTTCAGAGATTTCTGATTTGGGTAGTCAGACAGAAAAATAATTGGGAGCACCTGAAAACTCTGTAACCTTGAAAACTCTTCATCTGTGCATTCTTCACAGTCCCTCAGACTTCTTTTAACCATCATTATCTGCATTTCTTAAAAGGAGGAATCCTCATCCTTGTTCATCACCTCTCCATGCTGTACTTCACAAGGGTCACGTCACCTCTGAATTTTATTCATAACAATGCCTGATGCAAACACAGAAATAAAACTTCAGAGCAGAGGTTCATAAGCAAGGCTGACCTCCACAGGAAAGCTGATGCTCTCTCAGCCAGCGCTGACTGAATCACAGCAGATAAACAGATATACTCAATTCTCTGATATCTAGGGCAGCCTGTTCAGAGTGAACCAAGGCAATGAAAACCCAGGTATCAGTGCAAAATGGCTGTTCACACAACCAGCTCCAATGTCTTTGCCCTATTTCCCCAAGGCCAAGCTTCAAGTCAAGCTTGGAACTAGCTGGAATCCAGAGGCAGCACAGCGTATTTGTGCAGAAGGGACTTGAATCTATCAGCACAGACACACTGAGAAGGGGCCATCTTGGTCTCTTCATTCATGCCATCGTTTATCTGGGAAATGTATAAACCATGCATGTATAAATGGAGACTTGTTTGTACAATGAATTAACAATGGCAAAAGGGGGCTTTATTTCACTTCTTGCCTTATTACAAGTACCTAAACCTCAAGGGTTTTACAACAGAAAACCATGGCTGGAACCACCTGTCTCACTCTCACATAATCAGGTGCTGCATCATGCACAGCATTAGAAGAGCAGCCTCAGAACAGCAAATAAATATGACCTTAGTGGAGTATTTTGCACCTACAGTTCCTTATTTAATGCAGAATCATACCATTTTCATTTCACTAAACCCAGGAATACTCACAAAAACACACAAACTCATGCAAAATCACCAGTTTCACCTCTCTGCTCTGGAAATAATTTTCTTGTATCCACCACCAGGATTTGCCATAGTACAGCCTTATTACATTTTCAAAACAGGTTCCCCCAAATTACATAACAAGAAGTATCTTGGTAAAAAAAAAAAAAATATTTACTAGATTCATCCAAATAACCATAGCAAGGACCTTGTGATGCAGACCTGCTCTGTACATGACTTCTGTCCACCCAGGCTGCCATCTTGCCAGACACATTCATGCTTTCCTGTAGGTAGCCTACAATTTCATTTACTCATGTCATCACCCCATTAAAGTCACCTTTGCGTTACATCAGTAAAGACAAGCATATATGTACAAACCAGGGCCTTCTCTGGTAGACTTAGGCAGAGTCCCCAGAGGGAGACTCTGTTCTTGCGTTAAGAGCATGCCAGATCTCTCCTGGAGAAGAGTTCAGCATTGACGCTGCATGGAGTCCTCACTCCATGGCATCCCTTCAAACTCACCTGCCTCCAACACCAAAGGAGCAGCAAGCCCAGCATTCATTCAGCAGAAAATGCAGGCCACAGTGCTCATTTCATTCAGATGGAGAACGGCAAGGCACTTTATGAAGCCAACAGAGCTGCTCCCACTGCATGGCATGAGATCAAGCTTGCCCCATTTATAAAGTCTTCAGAGACAGGGGCTCTGTCAGCTAATAAAAATCCCTCATTCTTTATACAAAATGATTTTTTTAACCCGTGTCCTTTGGCCCATTTAACAATTTATTGACTGTGGGAAATAAAGTGAGGCCACATCAATCTCTTCCTGGTTATTTGGTTCAGGCTCTCAAATTAATGCAGAAGGTAGAAAACTCAATAAAGAACTATTTAAGAAAAGAAAGGAGGAATGCTCTAGTCCTACTGTGAGATATCCTCCTCTCAGTTTGCAGTCAGGTCTAGCCATCTATAGCTGCACAATCTCCTGGAGGAAAGATGGAAGGGCATAAACCAGCACGCTCCCCCAGATCAAGCAGAAATAACTTGAGATTTGTATCACTCTGCACTGAAACAGATCAGTAGCGCTCAGGTAGCCAGATTTAGTGCCTCCAGCATGTGACAGCAATTCCATCCAGATCCAAAAAAAATTATTTTAGGATCAAACTTAAAAGCTGAGTAGAAGCAAGCAAACAAGCATTCATTTTTATTTGTGTAAAAATGTATTTAATTTGGCTTAAGATCTACAAAACAGGGGTTTTTTTTCATCCTTTTTTATGCTGACAGCTTGCATTACATACAGATTTTGTAGCAAAGGGTTTCATCCACATTTATTTCCTAAAATATAAATCTAAAGTGGAAACCAAGATAAATAGAGATTTTTGTGCTGACTGAACAAGTTGTTAGTCAGGGATATATGCCCCAAAAACGTGACCTACCATTTTGAAAACTTTCTCCTTTCCTTCCAAGTAAGTTGCATTGTTCAAAGGGAAAAGGCACTATAAATACTACAGAGCTGATCTGTAAAATGAATTAAACTTCCATCTTTGCTTTGCAGTTCACCATTAGTTCTTCACCCAGGCAAGAATTTTTCTGGAAATTTCCCAGCAGGAGGATCTGGTGCTGTTTAGGGTCCAAATGATACTTTGTTCCTTGGTCATTTGTCTCCAGAGAATGCAATAAAGATCTTGACATAAAACCTCATACTACTAAGAGCTAGAGCACTAAGGCCTTTGGCAGCAAGAAGAAAAAAGCAGTAATAGAGCTCAGATGAAGTAAATAGATAAAAATTGCCAGCAATGGTACACAGTTTGTAATCATACGGCGATGATATGCAGCACAGTCTGAAAAGGCAAGGGGTCACTGTTCTTTCCTATACAACCAATTTAACCATCTGGAGGACAAAGCTAACGCCACACTCAGTAAATGTAAATGATGCTATACCAAGAGCAGGAAGCAAGCAAGAATGCCTCAAAAATATTCAGCTGTCTGGCAAGCTCAGCGAAATGGGCTGATGCAAGTGAGACATTCCGCTGAAGATAGATGTAAGGCAATGCAGTTGGGGAGAAATAATAATCAGTGCAGGAATGAAGTGAGAGACTGCTGTTTAGAAAGCAGTAATGCAGAAAGACTTGAGCATTAGGGTGGATAATGAATTAGATGAAAGTTCATGCTGCAATACCACTGCAGAAAAAGGCAATTGCTATCCTGGGGCACATGCACAGAGATACTGGAAGCAATAACTCAGTTTTAGACAGTCTTTGGCAAGACTGTCACTGCAGTGCCACATGCTGTTTGAGGCCCATTACTCAAAAAAAATAAAAATAAATAAAAAAAAAACTATTTTCAACCAAAAATCTAAGACCTGGGTGGGGCAGGGAGGGACAACAGGGGATGACACGTGACATGTGGAATGAATCAAAGCATCTTTAGCACCAGCCTTGTGCCCTACTCTGTGCTGGCCTGGACAGCCCAGCCACAGGCTGCTCAGCCCTGTCTGGCCTTGCGTGGTGCACTCATGCTCATATCCTCTCAAGTCTCAAACGCTCCACTCCACTCTCTACCTTCTTGTTTCATACATCAATTTTCATAACAAGCCTCGTAAAGAGTTAGATTTTAGAGCACTCAGAAGTGTTGATCTTCAGGCAAGAAGTGCCCTCACAGCACAAGAGTGAAAGAGAAGGAGATGAAGAGCTCCATAAGGAACAAAGGGATGCTTTCACCTTGTGGTGGGCACGGTGGGAGCTCAAACGCACACCATCTTTTAAGCAAGGGCCAAGTTTGAGAGGAGACCCTCAGTGCGCACAAGTGCTGCGAGCAGCACATGGTTTGCTTGAGTGCCGCTGCAGATCAGCTCTGGCTGAAGATAGAGACCATACCACATAAGTGATCATTAGCAGAGAGGCATACAGCCTTCCCGACCAGTTTGCACAGGACCCACATTGCCAGGCCAACAAGAGAGAAGTCAGCTCTGGCAGGGGTAGAAGAAAGCTGGAGAGCTGCACGCTCAATGCCCAAGCTTTCACTTCCCCCAGAGCACCTCTTCTTAGGAAGGCTCGGGCACAGAAGCTCACGCTCTTCCTATTCCAGTCTCAACCACTCAGCAATATTCCCCAGTTTCCAGTGTTACTAATCCTACAATTACTACAAGCACTTAAATTACTACACAGCAAAAGCACTGTGCCATGGAAGACGGGTCTAGTGTACAGCCCGCAGCCTGACAAACCTAATTGTTTTCTTAAGGATCATAAGAATCCTCATGAAGACTTCAGCCCACCTGCAGAAAGCAAGGTTGTTGACTGCTGCAGATTTCTCACTTCCCAAGAAGATTGGCTTGGCTATTTAATTACAATAGAGCTTTGTACTTAGTCCCCACTTGACTCAGAAAGCCCCAGAATGGTCCTCAATACCCACAGAAAGTTTAATTACTCAAGAAAATAACTCCCCCCAGGCGAGTTAATTCCAAAGCGTATGCATGTGTTTCACAGTTGCTGTTTCCATATTTTATGCCTCTTCTTTTATGCTTTCACTGTGAACTGTAACAATATTCCATCTCCCGTATAGCCGGTGTCAGTGTTAAAAAACAGATTCATCCTTTCATGCAATGCTTAAAAGGATTTCTTCATGGCAATATTCTATGTTCTAGTTTGTCCACAAAAAGGAGATATTAATATCACAACAGATATTCTCTCTTGCTCTAAACAATTTAAAAATACATTATAATACGGAAATTACTTTTTAAATAACAAATGCATTAAACATTGACAGCATATCAGTGCTTGTTCTGTGACAGCATTTGTCCTATCCATGACAGGGATCTGCAAAGCTGCATCTTACTACTATAAAGAGCTTCTCTCAATACTGCACAGACTATAAAAAAATCACTTTTTCTCAGAAAAGTTGTTCACCATTAAATATGCTTTTATTGTTATTCTTTTTTACATTCTCCATATACACCACAGTCTTTGCTAGAGAAATCAAAAGTAAGACTATTCATAAAAAAAGCTCGTGTTGTCTTTCTTTTTTTAACCCCCAGTTCGCATTTTGTAAACAAGAAGCTCAAAGCAATCAGTTCCAGTCAGGCTTTTCAGCTTTGGATTTAAATCCTTTCATGACTTCTTCAAAAAACATGCATCAAAATTTCAGGGAGGGGTGGGAAGAGAACTCTTGACATTGTAGTTTTCTCTGATGAACAAACTGATGTATTACAAAGAGGCATCTATATACTCAAGCTACTTGCGAACTGACAACCAAATCCGATTTGAACACAGGACTTGAAATAGCTATAAAAAAGTTAACCATTATTAGTAAAATATCATCTAGTATATGTGATTAGACTTAAAGCTGCAGGAAGATAAAGACTGATGCAGAGCACGTTTGGCAATTGATACTATCCATGTTAACACAGCATATACAAAGACCATCTTCACCCACATGGAGTATATCCCTCATTACTGCACTGCTCTGAAAGGAACTAAAAGATACAAACATGAGATAAGAAGTTAGTTTAAGCAGATCTGCCGAAATTCCAAGAAACTGCAAGAAGCTTAGCTTCCAGCAGAGCTGGCTCTACCCATTATCCTATTAAGATGGATACTACGACTTGCCAGGATTTTGAAAGTCCAAAACACAACCACCCAACACCCACAAAAATCCCAGCAAACAATCCTCACTTGCACCCCCAATAACCACAGAATGCACAGAAAAGGGGCACAGAGGCTGAGGCTTCAAAACTGAACAGCAGCAACAGGCCAGAGTCAGCCTCAGCTGGAATCGGGACGTGTGGGACAAGACTGAGCTACAGGGAACGTGAAGGAGGTTGGTGCAATAGAGAAAAAGGTCCCAGACTCAAACAGACGGGCTTGAAAACCAGTCTTCCCAGCAGCTTTCTAAATAGACACAAGACCAGCGAAGAGCATTCAAACTGCTCAGGGACAAAACCCTGGGGAGGTATGTAGCTCGGTGGATGGAGAACTACCTCTTAGAGATGCTGTGGAGAAAGAACCCGAAATGCTCAGACACAGCACAGCTATGCTGAGAAAGGTCTGCCTTGAAGAACACATTCAGGTCGGAGGTCTGGCAGGTCAGCAGGACAAAAGCGTTGCTCACAACAGTCAAAAAAATAAAATGTTTTGGGACAGGAACACAACAGCCTCTTCTGGCCCCAGGGTGGGCAACATGAAGCCAAGACTGCAGAGAAGCGCTGCCAGAGCAGATTGAAGACAGGGCGAAGAGGACAGAGCCCAAACACAGGACGGACGAATCAAATAGTGACAGGAATGTCGCATAGATTGGTATTCCATTTAGGGCCAGGGTCTGCCAAAGTTACTGCTGAGTACCCTTCATGAATTTGTGATGGCACTGATTACTTTCTTAGCAGTAACCCACTCGTGTAAGTCTAAATATTATAGTAACAAAAAAAGACACAGAGCAGGAGGCTGCTTTTGCAATTTTTAGCCACTCCACTGCAGCAGAGCAGTGTTAACTGCAAATGAGCCAAGCCCCGATTAATCTGGAAACACTTCATTTGAAAATTTTATTGTAAGTGTAAATTTATTAGAGCCCATTAAGCAACATGTAATCAATAACTGTTCGTTATTTTCTGTATGGGTAAGGAAAGGAAAAAAGAAGGTGCTTCTCGGTCACAGTAAGGAATATGTCAAGTCAGAAGGAAAGAAATCCTTCAAGGAGCTACAAGTTCTTAATTGCCACTGAGGTATAACGGATATTCAGCACACTCTTCATTCATGCCCCTTAGAATTAGATAAGTGAGAAGGTGTCATCCACAGGCAAGGGCCTTGGGTTGGTGTAAGTTTATTTGTACTATATAAAAGTCAAGTGACAGTCAAATTGAGACTTTTTAAGGCAATTTTGTTCCTACTCCACACTCACAAACAGTGCAGTTTACAATTACGGAGGGAGAAAGGAGGCAGAAAATAATCTTTTTAAAATTTTTTTTATTTACATTTGAATAAATTTTAAAGAGCTTTTTAAAAGAAAAAATAAAATTAAAAATATATAGTGGTGCCAGAATATGCTAGTAAAAGCTTGGTGCTACCAGAAATTTGAATTGTTTAAAATGTATCTAATTTGCTTTTTAAAAAAATGACTATGCCCTAGTAAAAATCCACAATTTCCAGCCAGCTGCATTAATATTTCAGCTTGGCAAATTATTCTTTTAAAAAAGTTTCTAATAAAGTAGCACTTGCTGCATGTCTTTTAATAAGATTACAATTCTATTTATAATGTTATAATACATTGTATTAAAAACAAAAGAAAGACTACCATGGGAAGAATAGAGTTGTCTTCCTTCATTTTAAATTTAATTTAAAGTGGAGGAAAAGGATTTTTCTTTTAAATTAATATTTCCCTTGCAGTGTTATGAATCCCAGCTTCAGCTATTGAATGAGAAGCAGGAAAGGAAACTTTACCATTTTTACACAAACTCAAAGAAAACACAAGACTAAACTTCATTAAGCCTCACAGATACCAGAAAGCCAAAACTTGCATCTTTGCAAGTCTAAGGGAAAAGGTCCTAAGCCAAGATGCATGTTCCTCCTGCTGAAGCAGAGGATAACAGCTAGAGCCTATTGCTCTGTGTTATTATAGCCATCCTTAGGCCAAGTGAAGTGCAGAGCAAGGGAACAGAAGTGATCCGCAAATGAGTCAAGCCAGTCAAAGGAGAAGCAAAATACCTGCAGTGCCTGTCCATCCTACTCCCTCCTCCACCTGCAAGGCAGGCATGTCTTGCCTGCAGTGTCAACAGAGGTAAACTTCCCATATCTGTTAGGTATTTACATTTTCTGACTCTGGTGGACAAGAGCAATGGGAACACATTGAAGCTTGTAGACTGGGAACAAGTAGCAGAAGGCCATGGAGTTTGTGTTACTCTACTGCTTGGTCAGCAAAGCAGAACCCAAAAAGCAGTTCCATGCAGCACTCCAAGACCTGGCCCACACTTCTGTTGAAATGATTAAGCATCGCCCTATTCCACACAGCTCATACCTCCCACAAAGTGGAAAGTCTCATTCCCTTGCTCCCACCAGGTCACGGAGATCTTCTATCACAGCTAGATAAAACTTCTCTTACATAGTCCTGTACAAAGTTAGATACCATAGCAGTTTGCAAAGGTGGTCAGCATTAGAAAAACAGAGGTGCAGTGAAGAGAAATCATTATTCAGTATCATCTGATGGCTATCAGCCAAATCAGGATTAAAATGCAGGATCAGACCTGAATGCCAGTGGAATATTCCATCCAGGCAGTTGTACTGATTTGTCCTTCAAAAGTTAAACACAGGGTGATGACAGAAGTTCAAAGACTGCACTACTTCAGAAAGTGCATCCAGGTATTCAATCACAGAAGAAACTGATCGAAGATGTACATGAAACAAAGCGGGTTTGGGCAGCAGAGGGATAACCTTATGCTGCATGTGCTTGTGTAACTCTTGCCTATAAGCAGGAGAAGCATTTCTATATATATTTGCCATACTGTAAAAGATGATGCCTTTTTTTAATTCTATAAGGTCCCACTATAGTTTGCAGGAATCTTCTAGCCCAGACTCAAATAAAATAAACCTCTGTTAGCCATTCAAAGGCAAAAGTACACATTAAACAATCACCTATAGCCTGAAATAGGACTAAGGGACAGAATTACTGTCTCCGAGTAGAAACCAAAGCAGCCCCCCCAAACCCCTTCTGAACAACTGAGAATTCCCAGAATAAAATTAGCAAGTGTGCTCAGGAATTATTTAGTCACAGCAATATGTTCTTGATTAAAAAAAAAATAGAAAAAAATAATCAATGCCCATGATATACACCATACCATGTAAATGACCTTTAAATAGCCACGGTCTTGGACAGCAGGCCACAACCATGCTTAAGAGGGGGTGGCGAGGGTGGGTGAAGTACAAGACAAAAAAGGATGTTTTTCAGATAGGTCTTTACTGGTCCTTGACGGTCAACAAATTTATAACAGATGTGCCTCATTCTGAGTGTGGAGAAATGAGCGCTGGTAACTGTTATTGTCAGGACAAATCAATTGGAGCCATATGTCTGCAGCAGCTGACAGCATCATGAAAATCTCAAGCAACACACAGACATTAGGATGTTGCTGAAAATAAGAGCTTTCCCATCGTGTAAAGGGCCTTTGGGAGATGCCTCTCTCTTGAAGATAGGTTTGTGGGAATTAGCTTATATATTTTGATTCTTTCAAATGCTTGATTTTATGCAAGACTTTGCCCTCTCTTACCAATTCCCCAGACAGTAGGTTATAATTAACAGGAGGCAAAATGCTACAAATTAATCATAGGACACATCTCATTAGGGTTCTTATTTTATCTAAATTAAATAGGAAACTGTCATGACAGAGAATAGGGAAGTTTCCTAACCTTCTCCACTACCCCACGCTCCCCAACCAAATGTCAGCCATTACTCCCACTGATAGAACCCAAGAGGAACGCACAACTGACAGCGAAATCATAAATGATAATAAAAAGGAGTAAAATGCTAAGATCCCTTTCTAATAAACTGAAGTTATGCTTTTAGAGCATTTCCTCCTACAGTGCATCTCCTAGATTTTTCAGGATACAAACTAGTTAGTGGTTATCAAATAGCTGTACTGTAAAATAGGAATAGACACAGTGGAACAGATCCATGGCCCTTTTTTTTTGGCCAGTATGTAGACCAAAGAAGTGTAACATGCATTACAAGAAAAGGAAGTAACTAACATTGTCAAGTCAGCAGGGTCTCATGTAGGTTAAAATGTAATGCAAGATCAGTGCCATAATTATCCACACCAAGCAATTTTTTAGTTTATTGACTATGCTGCAGTTCCTGAATTTATGTCTTCGTGCTTAAATTGCGAAATATTATTGCAACGTGGCAGATATTATAATCCAGATATCGGTAGCTATGCAGGAATGCTTGGTATTTCTCTGAACAGCCAAGTTTCTCCAAAACCACTGCCTGCCTTTTACCAATACTAATGAGCAAATCTGCCAGAATGCAAGCATGTGTATTTCTCTGTAAAACATATACAGAAAGCAAATAGACCAAGATTTTCAAGGAAGAGCTAATTTTCAAAAGAATTGTAGCTAGCCCACAAACATCCAACGCTCCTGATTTACACCATGATGAGCAGCAGCTTGCAAGTTACAAGATCTACATGTTCTCAGCTCCCCTATGCCACTTCCCCATCCCTTCTCTACACCACAATTCTTGAAGGCTTTTCCCATTTAGGGCACCATTTCTGACTCAGCCCAGGCCACCCACCTGACAGCCTTTACCATGAGATGGCTGAATTACAACATTTGGTAATGAACAGTGTTGATTAGCATTTGTTGGATGTCCCAGCAGGGAAGCCAACTGCACCTTCCACCCCTTTGTGCCAATAGGACCTTCACTGTTGCCTTTGCTGAGCGCACGGTCAGGCAGCACAAGCAGAAAGCCTCTCCCCTGTGCTGTTCCAGAATAACCAAGTAACAGATTTCAGCAGAAAAGCAAAGAAGAAAGTGCATTGCCAGTTCTCCTATCCCACAAGAATAGGGCCTGGACATAATTAAGCACACACCTTGGATCCTTCCTAAAATTTCAAAAGGATGGTGAGAAGACAGGCTGACCAGCCTCTTGATCTGAGATTAGCCTGAAACTAAATGCAAGCCAGAGACAGTGAGACAGGGAAGCCTGGAGGGCTTGAACTAATACAAAAACTACTGCTAGTCGCTGTTTTCCCTCATGGAGGAGTACCTCATTTTCCTCATGAGTAACAGTGCAGGTAAGGGCGAGCAGGAGATTGTTTGCTCCACCTCAAACCCTGAAAACGTAACAACTACCCGCGAGCCCACAGGGGACAAAAGCACCAAAGTGAAAATGCCGTAACATTCAGTGGATCATCTTGAAAGCAACTATAAAGATTTTTAGAACAAAAATCAGCATTTTGTTCTTGACTGTTCTCTGCAAGTAAAAAGACCGTGTTCACACGTCCCCATGGAAAGCTTGCTGTAGCCCTAGGATGAGGCTTGGTTCGAATGCTAAATGTATCCTCAGCCTTCCAGATCTCGTATCAGGGCAACTGCAACAAAATATACTGCAGTTTTTCGCCCTATCATTAAGAAGTGATGGGGTCAGAATACTGACTGCCGCATGCTGTAAAGCAGTCCTGAAACTTGAAGCATCTACAACACATATCTGCTTCAAATGTCAGCCTGATAATACAGGAGTAACGGGGCAGAATTCTCTGGTCTGTGCTTTGCAGGAGGTCAGACCATAATTTAAATAATCCCTTCAGCCTTAACTTTTGGCTATTTTGTACTCAGGCAGGCATGTGGGGATATATCATGCCTCAGTCTTGCCAAGAAAAAAAAAAAAAGAGGGAGGAATAATCAGAACAGACTCAAGACATTTTGTGAAGAATGAATCCACACAAATAAACACTTGGCACACGGAAAAGACCACATTCATATTAAGAAACTCAACCATACATCTGCTACAACCAAGTTTTCCTTTTCTTGGAGGTGGAAGTTTCCATCACTTGTGCTGGGGCTTGAGCTACTGACAAAATTATTTTTCCTGTGTGTTCTTTTGTTGACATATGGTTTCAATGCTTTACTGCTGTATTAATCCTATTTTGTCTTTCAGATAATAAGGATATTGTTGTTACTAAGTACTATGCTAATTGTTTTTGTCTAGCATTAAAAATACACTGCACTGTCTTATTCTAATTAACTTGAGATTATTATTGAAATAATGGTTTTATTATTTTACCACCAGCATTTTACTGCCTCGGAGTCTTAGTTGTACTCAAGCTATTATGACTTTGTAGCAATTGACTAACTACAATTATTCCATTATCCAGCTTCTAACATTTAATTGGGTGAGTGCAGAAAATACTTTCCTATTAGAAGATCTTTGCTTTCTGATTTATTAGAATTAACCTTCAGTATACAGCATCTAGATTCAGTTCATTTTTCCCCTCTTCTCAAGAAAAATCCCATGAGGATCACCATAAGCTTCGTTTGGTTTAATTAGGAGAAGAAAATTTTAAAATATATTACGAGATTTATATTGATGCCCTCCAGCACACATTCTTCATTTCACACTTTATGTAATATTTCAATAGCCAATACACTTGCCTCCTCCCCGAATGAGGACACACCGCAGGGCAGGACTGTTAAATGTCATTAGCATGAACTATTTTTTATATTGATTTTTTTGCTCTGTTTCTCCTCTGTCCATTTCATGTGTTGCAGAGTTCAGATTTAAGTTTTAATTGAAATACTTGGAAGCCTTAATACCTTACCAGGCTGCATTTTTCTCTGAGTTCCAGCCATAGAAATCCATCGGGTTTCACAGTGCTGCGTAGGTACCAGCAGCGAAGTTTGGCTCTGCGGCAATTTAAAAGTGTTTGCTGTTGTTTTTACTGATCATAAGTATAGATATTCTGAAAGGGTCCAAATAAGACCGTTCAACTTGGTGTGCTCTTACTCCCAGTGGAAAACATGTTAAGCTACCAGCTGCCTTTTGAATAAAAGAATAAATGATTGGCACGCTACGAGACAACTCAATTGCTGATTGCCAACAGGGGCAGGGCAGGCACTGACTGTTGGCTGAAGCAGTGGTGCAACAAGCAATGTGCACAGAAGGTGCCCAAAGAACAGCACAAATTGGCAAAGGAGATCAGAATCAAAACATTTGTGCACTGGCCAGTCTGAGGACATTTCTCATCCTCTGATGTGTGAATAGCTAGTTTAGAATCTGGGCACAATGTGTGCTTTTGCGTAGTCTGGTGCAATGGGGGTGGGGGGTGGTGGTGTTTAAAAAAAAGTAATCAATAAGCAAACAAATAAACCAACCAGAAAGACTGAAGGCTAAAGAGTGCTGCACTTTGAACTCCTACACCCTCATTTCCTGCTTTTATTAGCATTAAGTTAGGTCATTAACATTTTATCAATATATTATGTGTATATAATGTTACTGAGATTAATGGACGTAGGCAATGCTGTCCTAAAGGCAATCAGAGCTCTGTAAGAAGTTATACGTTTGCTCTTCTAACAAGCTGCTCAGTGGTAGGGATGCATGGATTTTTAAACACCTCAAAGTTTAATATGTTAGAATTAAAAGTGTGACTACACTGCAGAAGTAACTTTAAAAGAACAGATAGCTTAACCCAGATTTGTATGCTGCTCCTGACAACTGAAGTTTTGAAACCCAAGTAGTTCAGACTTCAGCATATGCTCTAAGTCAATATGTATTGGACTCCAAGCCTCTACTGCAGCTGATTAAGGACAAAGAAAGGACATGATACAATGCTACAGGAACCGAGACCATTCTTTTTTGTGTTCCTGAAGAAAGAACATTGCTCATTTTTATTAAGTCTTAAACTTTCTCTTATCTGGCTACCTAATACCAGGTATGTTTACTGCCCTCATTCCTGGTTTTAAACTTGAAGTGCATAGCCTCAATTGTCATTCTGCTCATCTACTCCCGTTAGAGGCTGCTCTCATTTAGTACATACTCAATTATACAAATTTTATTACAAGCCTAGGCAAAAACCCACTGCCTGCCTTTTCCTCCTCCTCCTCCCCACTCTCCATCCTGCTGGTGTAGGTACACTCCTATGAAATATTTTTAAATTTATTATTAGGATAATTTACAATACCTAGGGGACACCCTGCAGGTTAATATGTTGACATCGAAGCAGTTAACTATTAAAAGCCCCACAGTAGCACTTAGGATTTATATTACAGAAATGAGACATAAGCTCATATTTCCCAGTTAGCTTCCAACCACCACTACAAAGGAAGGGAACACCTCTAGTCATGGTGATACAGCATAAAAGGAATCTCATGTCACACTGTAACAGGCATCAGCATGATGTATTAGCTCTTTCTCAAAAATCTTACAGACTTTTCTCCTTTGACCGCAGTACACATTCATGGAGAAATCTTAATTCAAAACCCTAGGTGAGGAGACTCACCATGCTGCCAGAAACACTTACCTTACCTATGCTTTTATGGCTGCCCTAACAGCAGGAACATCCTCCTCATTCCCACAATACTTGGTGACAGAAATGCTGAAGAGACTCCGAAACCTCACGGAGAGCTGTTAATCAAAGCTTCCTAAATAACAGACCACAAATATATAGCTCACTTTATCAAGAACTGCCTGCAAACTCCACCTGTGCTCCTCCTCATAACCCACACTGGTTCACACTGAAGAAACATGCTGATCCCATTTTCTTACAATACTTGACAGTTATGCAACTCCACACAACCATTTCCAAAACACTCTCATCACTGTCCAACTTGTCTCCAACTCTGCCAACTAGCTTATTCACACTTTCAATCCACTGCTATGTCCCATTATATTAGCAGGGAAGGAGAGGAAAGAACTAGCTTTCAAGTTAAAATTGCTTGGAAGATAAATTAGGATACTCTTCCCCCTCTTCAACAACCTAGCCCCATTCTGATTCACAGGCTGATTCCCTAAAATGAATCATGTTCGATAACAAAGGTTCCCAGGCTGACTCGGATAACTTGGAAGAGGTAGTCTTCCCTCTCAATGTTTTTAAAGGCTGAGTTTTAAAATAGAAGTTCTGGTTTTTAACTTATGATTATCTTAAAGGTTCAAGAACAGTCTAATCAGTGAATGGACTGAATGTACCAAGTAAATAACCTAAATCCCATCATCAGCACTCTCACTGTCCTGAGAATTTTTTCTCTGGAAAGCATTGTGAAAATCAGACTGAGTTTTCAAAAGCTTCTGGGAAGTATTTCCTGTATTTTAAGAAATGATCTCAAAACACTATCCAATATAACACTGATTTGAGAAGATCTACACAGCTCTGAAGCAGCCAGTACTTAATCAGCACTCAGTAATTTTAGCATCGCAGTAACTCCCTGATAATGGATAGGTACTTTTTCTCCCCTCTCTCAGTTTCTCAGAGAATGAAACTCCACTGCCTCTCACCATTCAGTAGTGCATCTGACATCCAAGCGGTGGAGAGAAGGTCACTAGCACCTGAAACCACAGCACAAACAGCTAGATTATTTTTTTCTGCCTTGTCCATCATAATCTCGAGATTTCTTACTATGAAAGAACAAGGAAGAAGCTGAAGCAATCAGTCAATGACAGTGCAAATGGATCTCCCCTGTGATCATAATGACATAGTATCTAAATCTGTTCATCACAGCATAGGTGCATTAAAAATATGCACAGATGTGTCTCTGACACCACCACTAGCAAGATACTCCCCCTGTATTTGCTACATTATGAGATGATATCAATTTGCATTTATATTTTGATTACATCTGACTGAATTCTATAATGTTCAGCAATTTGCAACGGATGAAATCTGACACCATCAAAATAAGTGGGAGCTTTGCCATTGACTTCAACAAGGATGTGATTTCATCCTAAGTGCTCTGATAAGCAGAGCTCTAAAGAAATAGAGGACCATAGCTTTTCTAGACTGCACAATTTTGAATCAGAATAATCCCACTGAATCTACAGATTTATACCAATAAGAGTAGAATTCCCCAAACCATTGTTATACCTTGGTTAAAGTTTATTGCATTACAGCTGAATGGTATTTCACTGCTGTGCCTTATTATGTAAAATGTCATAGATTGCAAGGGCAGCTGTGAGTTCCTTTCATACCTCCAGCCCTTCTACCTTTGCATCTCCCAGACTTTGCAGTCTTCTTTTCAAAAATCTTGGACAATTTTGCATCCAATGCGAGTTGAGGAAACAGGGGAGGGCAGCATCAGACTTTTTCATTAACTAAATCTTGAGTCCTTGAGGCCACCGATATATTACAGCCAGGGACAATGCTGCTATCCTGGTACCTGCTTGCAAAGTTCCAGGTTAACTGTAACTCATTTTTAGAACATGTTCAAAGTATACTGCCCTGATATAGTATCAGCCACTTAGGACCACGTAGGCCCAACATGGTTTTGACTAGCTGCACAGATCCTTTGGGAACCTGAGCCCAAGGTCAGACAGAGTTAAAGCACTCTTGGAACATTTCTGTTTAACTAAGAATAAAAAAGATTAAGATGGATATGCAACATCTCATGCATCTTACGCTTAAGTACAAGAGAAGGTTGACAGACTTTTTCAAGAGCATGTTCTTCAGTGATATGCTGGAAGCTTACCTGATACCAGTTTACCTACCCAAGAGACGGGATCTGTTACCAGCTTCCAAGAGTAGCAACCTTTTCAAATTCCCCTCTGCTATCCCCCACATAAATATATTTATATATTTTTATACATACATATATATACACATACATATATGACATTCCCTCATCTTCCTTTACTGTACTTTTCAGCAGTGCCTTTGGCAAAGGACAAAGACTTGAATGGTTTCAAGTTCTGCTTTGTTTTGCTTTTTTCACCTCAGAAGAGTTCTTCCCTACTCAGACAAACAAACTCTCCAGCAGAGCACCACCCTAATTGCCCCAGGCAGTTAGATCCATTCAAGCTTAATGCCTTGCAATTGCTGGTCTTATGACTGAATCCACTTGTCAGGGGGAGAGCCGAAACTGTCTGCTCCTCTCCGACAGCCCAACACATCACCTCTGAAATCCAATATAAACGCCAGTTTGAGACCTGAATCAATAATTGCCATCAAGCATTCACCACCATGTTGCACTGAGCAGCTCACCTTAATGCCCAAGTCTTCTGTCCCCAGGAGACTACTGCTAATTCAGAAGTCAGCCAGGTTCAGCCATAGGTCTAATTCCTCCTCCGCCAAGTGAACCATACTGTGCCCACCACCCCACTGTCCTCTCTCCCAAGTCTCCCTGACACTCCTTCCACTGCTTCTCAATCTCAGCCTAAATAATTCTGCATCATTTCCTGTCCTCTTTTTCAGCTCACACATAAAAATTGAATGCACTGTCATAAGGAGCACAGGGATCCACGCTATTAGCCTTTTCCCAGATCTAAATCTAATTTTCCAACGCTTGGCCAGGTTTCAGTCCTGAGCTGGAGGTAAAAACATCATGAAGCTTCAAATCTCCTGGAATATTTAATAAGGTGGGAGTCAGTTATTGGGGAAGAGTTTAAAAGGTGATTAGAGAGGCAGAAGCTGGACATCTGCCGGCACAGCAGTGCCTAAGTAAAGGTGAAACAACTTTTCAACATAGTTTGGCAACATCACAGGGAAAATTATTTTCATTAATAGAAACAAAGTCAGAGACTCTTTATCTGGGCAGCTTTCAGCAATGTTGAAGTCACAGAAAGGAGGCAGCACTCTCCTGTAAGTCACAGTATTGATCCCATTCCTACAAGACTTCACACGGAGGAGGACTAAGCAGAAGGGCTACCCTGTACCAGACCAAAAGGTCAGCATCTTCCCAGGAAGCTGCACTGGATTCACTTCTGCTGGAACAGCTACTAGGATTGCTGTTACCTCCATGAGGATTCTTATTCTGGAATAAAACCATTTAAATGGGATACTGGTACAACAGCAGCAACATAAACAAACCAGTACAATTGTATTGTTTTATTTCCTTGAGAGGCCTTTAAAATGATAAAAGCCTTCTTGTCCTCCAGAAGACAAGAAGCTGGTGTCATTTTTTAATACATTATGTACACAGAATATTTCTGTTTGGACACTTAGACATGTAGAGAATGCCTACTTGAAAAAAGCTCCACCAGCTCAAACTCAGTACACAGAACAGTTGTATTCTATTAAGTATGGAATATAAATATGTTTTTCTAGTTAGGAAAATACCATGTCAAACACATTCCTCTTGCAGGTAACAAACACATGGAAACCAAGGTATCTAATAGGACTAGGACATCTGGGAAAAGCCTGTCTGGAGAATAAGCTTGTTTATGAGAATAAAAACCTCACAGAGTATCTCAACTAAGCTGGCAAGAAAATTAGGACAGGGGAAAAAAAAACAAAAACAAACAAACACTGGGATTTTTTTCCCTAAACAAATGGCTTTATCTTTCAAACAAGCACAGGAGATGCCGGGGGGGCTGGTGACAATCATCACTGATGCGAATGATGGGATATGTCAAGGAGAGAGAAATGTCATGTGGGAAATGTAATTAACCACTATAGAAGGGGGGCCGACACCTCCCCACCTACTCACATGCCAAACAGAAAAGCCCAAAATTTATTAGTACAGCTCCTATTCACTCATTTGCTGTTTTATATTCCTGTACTAGATATATTTATAAACATATCAACCTTTCTTGGAGCACCACAGCATTCCAGTTACTTCCAGTCCAGGTAAGGTCACTAGTCATTTTACCTAAAGACACTTAATCCAATGGGAAATGGACACAACCTGATCAATTGTTCCAAATTTGTTTGGGGTACTTCACAATAAATAAGTGTCTTTCCTCATCAGGGTAGCTAAAAAGGCAAAATGTGTCCATGGCCATGAAATTTAAGGGATTCTTCTTGTGCAATAGCTTTTTAGACTTAGCTGATGTTACCCACTCATTAACACTGTCAGATCATATAAGCATGTTTAACAGCAATAACAGAGTGACAGCTGCATTTTCTGTATTAAAACCCCTGGCCAATTTTTCTGATGTAGATTCAACAGATTTGTAGACAGAAATGAACCTGGCATCCTTTGTATCTGCTCAAAACTATGTGATGTTCACAGGGCATAGTTGAGGGTGACGTATTTCCATTCCAGGGTAAAATGGAGCGGGGCGGGAGGGAAGAAGAGAAAAAAAATACACATACTGACCTTTCAGAGTTAAGCTGAAGGTGTGGGGAGTACTTTTCCCCAAGATGCTTAGGAAGTATCCTGGAATCAAGGTATGCACATAAAGCAGATGTGCTGACATGACCTTAGAAGAAGCTAAGGCGAGGACCCAGTGGCAGTCTATGGCAACTCTGCATCTGATATTTGTTACAAGCTCTGTAATCCCTTGCCCTAAGCCAGTTTCCAGGCAGACCCACAGAAACTTAACAGATTCAGTAAAATCATCATCTCCAGCATCACAAGAAGATTAGTTGCCATCATCCTCTCCCTGCCTCCCCTTCCTGATATACTGAAAGAAAATAAGGTTTGAACAACCTCCTGAATTCCTCGGCAGGTAAGCAAGCCCTCAAGTCACCGTAATAGTGCTGCACTAAAATACCTACTGTCTTCCTCAGAGCATCAGCTTTGTTAACCCGCTACGTCCCCAATGCTGTTAAGATTTCTGTGCAGAAGATGCAATGTATCTTTTTCACACCCCGCTTCTTTCGGCAGGACTAAACTCCACCCAAAAAGATTTCCTTAATATTATCTCAGAGACATGCAGAAAAAGGTCCTTTTTTTACTAGATACTGTAAGTATATACAGAAGGGGACATGCTCCACCTTCCCCAAGTTTACAGTCTGAATAATTCTAAAGCAAGAGGCTTGTTCAGAGCTGCCCAAAACCCAGGAACTGGCCCAGATTCTTCAATTTCCATTAAAGCAATTGAGCCATATTTTCACCCTTGAAACTCCTCCTTACTCAAGAGCAGCTCATGCTGCATAGGCACAAGAACACAACACTTTTCTCACTGAGCCTAGGTTAGATTCACCTGTCAGTCACTCCCTGGATACTCCTTCAAAAAGTAAAATCCCAGTAAAATGGGTACTGCAGTGGCACAGACACCACAGAGGTGATGCTCCAACACAGAGCAGCTCAAACCTATGAACGTGTGGGTCTCTCAGTGCAAGCTGCTTCTGCCATGATGCATAATGAGAGCTACGAGGAAGGGGAAATCATGCATAGCCACTTTCAAATGTCATGCAAGTAAGTTCCACCAGCACAAAGAAGAGATAATTCAGACAAAATTTGTTCCAAAAAGGTATCTACAGTTTTCATCTCTGAAGAATAACCTGTGTGGAAATTATCTAAAATACTCTTCAAATGCTTCAGTGCTTGTGTAAATGGGGTAAAGGTGCACTGCTTAGCAACATCAATACACTGCTATTTAATCACTTTTTCCCTTTAAAGAGAGACCTTTGACTATTGTTTCCATAATCCTTCTCCTCCTTCTCTTACTACACCTCTATCAATGTTAGTTGATTCCTTCAAGTTTACTTATTTGGGCTCATATTAATTTTTAAATAATGCAGGGGGAAAATGACTGTAAATAATGTCCTTGTAAATACATTTGCCAAGAAACTGATTACATGCATCCATGAAACATGCATCCAGCCATAAAAACTAGTTCTAGAAAATGACCCAAGAAGCTTGAAAAGATATATCCACTCTAATTTATTTTTAAGTTGTATAAACCAAATTGCTCTGTTTAAGTTCTGCACTATTATGTTACTATGCTGTCTTTTGGGCAACTTGTTATTCAGTGGACATAAACGTGAGAAATTGCCTATCGAAATGCTGCATGTTCTGACAAGACCACAAGCAAATATATAGTCCCCAAAGATTCAGGGGCCTTTGCATACAAACCCATTAATTGCTAGAGGAAGGCAACCATATGGCAAGACAGTAGCGTGCTCTATCAGTGCACAGTGGGAAATATGTAGCTTACTGAGAACTTTTTATAAAGGACAAGGGGAAATAATACTGAAACTGCTAAATCTATAGGTTATTCATTAGAAATTCAGTTATAGACTAGTGCATTTCTAATTACTGAGCTTCATTAAAGAACAGGGCTTTTTCTAGATAAACTAGAAAACTTTCATCCTTATCATTACAAGAATAATTGAAATCTTGTTTCCATTAAAGTTTAGATGGCTTTAAATATCTTCCTTCAAAATTATAACAGCATGTAATTTAATGCTTTCATAGGCAACAGAATACAAATTACATGTTTGCTTCTTGACAGACAATATACCTGCATGCTACATACAGCCTCTGTGGCACACCTGAATTCAACAGCTTCCAAAGCTGTTGTATTTGAGCTGTTTGCTCTGGGTGCAGGAGCCTTTGGGCTGTAGTGAGGCATACTTTTTCCAGCACAAATAGAAGTTTAGGCACCCTCCAAGCCCTCCCATTCCATTCATTCCTCTCCCTGCTCAAAAACCCCACTTGGTCTGGTACAGCTGTCTGTGGGTTCAAGTGGGGAGCCACACTTCAGCCAAAAAAAGCCTTCAGCAAAATAACAGTTTTCTTTAATGGTTAAGTCTAGTTTAGCTCACTTCAATGACTCAGGTCACTATGTGTGCCTATAAACCTCACGTAGTGCTAAAGTGATGCCAACACAACTGAAGAGGAGGCAGCAGTAGAAGCAAACATGCACTGCCACTGTATCAGAGAGGCAGCAAATCATGCAAGTAGGTAACCGACTCCTGCGTTTCCCCTTGGCATGCTTTCTTGGAGTGGACAAGAGTTCCCTCCCATACCTTCACGGCACCAACCCCAGCCATGTCAAGTTCCCAAGACAAGAGCCAGCCCTTACAGAAACTGCACAGGCACAAGCGCACCCTTCTCAGTGCTCCAGCACGCAGGTACACTCACCGAGATGTCCTCGGATACACGCAACAGCAGAAGCTGACACATGGATTTTATAAAGTCTTTCAACACAACTGTTTGCATTGAGATTGGAGAGAAGTAAGGATATAGATAAATAAAACATGTACCCCCTCATTTCAGTTTGCCCACCGTTCACAGCATGGCTCCTTGAGCTCCCAAGGGAGTAGGCTTAGTGAGCCCTTGTCTAGGAGGCATATGACACACCAAGCACTGTTAATGGGTGGCTTTTATTATAGAAAGGCAGTGATTCAGCAGGCTTGTAACATCAACTGTAGTTCACAGGGAACAGTTGAAAGGCACCAAGCTTACCATAAACCTAACACACCTCACCTGCCTGTTGTTAAAGGCTGTCAAACAGACCCCATGGCCTCTCAAACTATCTACCCCAAATCTTCCCAGCCTTACTATCTGGCTTTTCCTTGTACCTGACACTTGATGAAATTTGAGCTTCTTGCACCAGGAATACAGAGAACAGACTTCTCTCTTGAAGCCTATTATTGCACCTCCTGGCAACCTTCTTTAGGGCAAGCAGCCTCAAGTCAACTCAACTCACCTTTTCCCTTGAAGCTCAGTGCCCCAAACCAGCCACAAGAACTTAACACAGGTCTCAGGAACAGCGTGAAGCAGAAGGATGACAGCAGGTGACCTGCAGGCAGCACAGCCAACATGACTGCCGTGTTTCTCAAAGCAAGGAGTTTTGATTTTTGTGAAAAGTGTTCTCACAGCAATGGCATTGCTGACTCACGTTCAGCTTGTGACACACCACAGCTCCAGATCTTTTTTTGCAAGCCTTCTGCACAAATCCAAGTGATTGTTCCTACATTTGTCTTAAAAAAACTTGGATGCGATTCATTGAAGATTATTTATGTGATGTATTTATAGCCCGTCCCAGCTTCACGTCATCTGCAAGCTTAATAAGTACACTCCCTTCTGCATCATCCAAATCATTACGAAAACAGAAATACTGAACAGAACTGGTTCCAGGACAGACCTTTTCCAAGCCATACTCAGTACGTTATCCCATACGTTTCTCAAAATAAAACACCAGTAAGTAAACTCTCATTACCATTACCTAGCCAAGTTTGCATCTAACACCCACCAGTAGTTCCACAGCAAGACACTGAAATCAAGATGTGTAAAAGCTGCTTCTCCTTTATCCACAAAGGAATCCTACTGTAGAAAAAATTAGATTGGCTTGACATTCTGTACATCTGTACTAGCAAGCCACGATGACTGTAGTACAGATATAAGTTGGTTATGAAGTAACACTGAAAATTTAGGTGAAAGACAAATGACCAAAGTAAGGCAGGTCACAGAAGTCTCCCACAAGCAGCCTGGGGCACACAGGCACTCCAGCTCACCCCGTTGCCGCACTGTATGGAGGTACCACTTCATCACCCCTTTTACCTCTGTCCTTCACGCAGCCAATGGAGAAGGGCAGTATAAGCAGGCTTACTATCACTGCTCTGGAGTATATGTTGGGGATCCCTTTTCAAGGAAAGAGATTAATTAATTATACAAGTCTAAACATGAGGTTCAACCATCCAATCCCCCTACCTACAGCATCACCACTGACTCCAAGGGGCAGTGCAGGTAAAAAAGCTTGGCATGAGCCTCAGTCACACATTTGCCATCCTGCTTGTCATTTCTTCTATATGTAGTTTGCAAAATTAAAAATAAAGCAACAAGCAAACCCACCACAAATACAACATTTAAAGAGGAAAAGTAGTGTGGTCAAGCTACTTCTAAGGCTCTGTAAAATATATTCTTCCCCATTTTTATAGGGAAAGTGGAGCTCACAGGATGTTTCATGGAGCACTGCGGTGAGGTCCTGGCAAGTCTTTCCATACTTCAGCATAATACTGTAACATGCAGATGCATGTCCTCTGTTCAAGTCCAGACACACAAATATTTACTACAGGAAGCCTAAATATCTAAGCGTATGCAGGATCATGGCTGAACTTCTGGAAATTGAGATAGCTTGCTATATCCCAACAGACAGTATGTCTTACAGTCCTAGGAACTATTCACCTGGTTGATATTCACTCATTCATTTCCTACACAATAATGAGTATTTATAAACAACTTAAGAAATGAAAACAAAACAGGAAGCCTTAGAGACTGCAAGGGCTAGACAGAAACTATATGTGACATTTTAAGACTAGTAGTGTGCTCTGGTTTCCTGACAGTGCTCGTGCCTCCTAACTGCTTATTTCAAATGCAAACATCTCCTTCCTTCTTGAAAGGAAAATAGTTTCTAATACCATCGCTTTACCTAGACGCCTTCTCTTGTGTCATCTTTTGGCCTAAGCCATGCCTTTAGTACCTACTGAAAACAAGGAAAGAGCAAGATTAGCCAATTGATCCATTTTCCAGCAGAGGAGCAAAGATGGCAAGAAATGAAGTGGTCAAAAACTGGTTTGGGCCACATCTGCATCACTTGGTGATTCCTCCCACTTAGGAATCTCTTTCCTTCTCTGCCCAGCGAGACTTTTGGATGGCCTTGTGGCCCCAGATGGAGAACAGGAGGGGTTTGTGCTCAGAGCCCCCTAACACGTTCCCCCATGCTTGGTTACCACATCATCTGAGGCCTGTTGCAGAAGGGAAACACCTCTGAATCTGTTCAGCTATTAACCTTATTTTAGGAGCCCCTTTCAAGTTGTTACTTGCATGGAAATCACTGTGCTCTGTTGTCATTAGTGAGACTCTTTTCTATTCTTCCCCCTTTGTTCTCTTTTTGTTTCAGTGAGTTAAGCTTATCTTTTGCTTTTGTTTTCCTACAGTAGTAAAACTCTATTATGATGCTTGGCAGACAATTTAAGCTACTGTGACAATCATCTTTGAAAAGGGAATCTGCTTTCATAAACCCTTTCTACATGACTAAATATCCATTTCGGAGCTAGAAGCAGGCAAAGATTCCACCCTCCTCACTATCTAGCTCATGATTTTAGAGCTACTTCAAAAGAAGAGCAGCAGCTGTCTGCAAAGGAATGGGTTTTTTTTTTTTTTTTTTAAGACGTACACAATACCCCCCTCGACAACACTTCACCTCAAAGGTTTCTTTATTATTTACCCCCCCTCCTTCTTCTTTTCGGAAAAGGGGTAAAACGATACAAGAAGATACAAATCTGCAGGGTCTGCTCCACACTTGCCTCCCAGACCTTTCACAAACACAGCTTAGAACAGTCACAAGAGGCTTTTTTCTTCTTGTGTGTTTTTATACAGAAATAATACATTATTTTTGTAATTTCCCTTTCAAGGTTTGAACCTTACTGGGTGACATTTTTTAAGCTCTTCTCTAAAGCTCTAAGGACCAAGGGATCTATTTCTACTAAAAGGCAAACAACTTGCACACAAATACAAAAAACCCAGACAAGTGTCTTATAATCCCATTTCTCCAGGAACTAGGGCTTTCAGGGAAGCAGTACTGTAGGTTTCTGATTAAATATCACAAGAATTGGCACAACCAATACAAAGGAGTCACACCACAGTAAGTCATTAAACCCTGGAACAGCTTCCTGCACGTCCCTCTGTCCTGTTTATCTACGATGAATCCTTCTGCACCAGCACATGGGAAAGCACTCTGTAGCATCATAAACACCACACCAAGGACTTCCCAGGAGAACATGCAACAATTTTGGCATCAAGGGTGGCCCAAACTTGTCTTCATGACTTAGAAAGAAGCAGCAGCAGCAACGCGTGGCAAATAAAACTGAACACAGAACCAGCAGAAAATTAGTTGGACGTAAGGGGGTGCAGGGAGAATAGAAATGTGTCGAATCCCTACTGGTAGCTTATACTAGTAAAGATGAAAAGCTTCACTTAGTGCTACACAGAACCGGCTGCTTGCACTCCAGGCCTTTTCTAAAAATGAGAGAGAGGCAGTAGTGGGAGTACCAATCGGATGGACAAAAGGAAAGAAGCAAAACCAACAGTAATAGCTTTTACTGAGGCAGAGACCTAAGACGGCAAATAAGGATATCCACAGTGGTGAGAGAGGAGGGGAAGGTTCTTTAAATTTGAGAGTCCCACGCAGCCTAACTTAGGTCACATATGAATTAAAAAGGGGAGGGAGAAAAAAAGAAAAAAAAACAAAAACAAAACACCCACAAACAGGCTAACCCTACATTAAAATGAAAAAAAAACCCAACAAAAAAACACCATTAAAAATTAACACTTCATTATACAACTGCCAAGAATTCCTCATTATGGGGAAAAAACCCCAAAACTGTCTATACCGAAATACTAAATTGGAAGGAAAAACACAGAAGGATCATCTGTTTTCTCTCCTAGTAGTGTTTTCCTAATACTTTGCCACTTGTTTTTGCTCCATCAGTTTTTTCCCTACTAGTTAATTCATTCGTGAATAAAACACATTCTTAAAAATCAAAGCTCGCAGGCTCTGCCCATGACCAGAAATCCACCAGGCTCGGTTTTGGACGGCTGCAGAGACACTCGGGTGCCCTCCCAAGGAGCTATTACTCTACTTTAAAAAGAAAGGTAATAGGCAAGGATGCCAGAAGGGTGCAGGAACAGAAGACCACATCGTGCAGTTATATAAGAGCTCAGTTTAAGTCACCAAAGCAGGGGAGAAGGTAGGGACTTGCTAAAAACATTTGGCAATATTGGCTGGTGGCTAAGATTCAACAGCTGATGAATTAGAAAGGGTAGTGTCACGGGTCACTAAAAAAACAAAAAAACCCAAACCAGGCTCAACAAACTTTGGTACAAACCTGCCAGAGGTGACTGCCTCTGCAAAAACCCCAGCTCCATAATTACAGTGCAAGTTAAATTCCAGTCTGACTAAATTTACAGAGCTGTTTCGTAAAATTTCAGTAGACATCACTGGACACTGCACACTGATTACTCAAAACCTCAGCACCTTTAAGTTTCTACATGTTTATTCAGCCATTCTTTCTCCCTGGAGTGAATATTATCTTGTCTTAAAGGTTTGATGTAAAATCAAACAGCATGTTGTTTGGCTAGGCTTTGGTCTTCCTTTTAAGACTGCTATTTCTCAAAAAGCCATTTCAAAACACAAATATACCAGGGCATCTAAATATAACTGACCCTACTTGGACATAAGTTCTCCTCACATCTGTCATCTCTGCCTCAGATCTTTTTAAATTGCACCTACTGGGTAATAAACTATGCTCTTCCGCTGTACAAAGGCGCTGCTGCTTTCTTCCCCCAGTTTGGCGACAGGATCAGCCATAAGCTGCACAAAGACTATCTGCTGAGCGTATGCTATGTAATTTGCTCCAGCGAACGCTTGGCTTAGTCAAACTCAAAATTATGTTTAAATTCCTTTCAAAAAGCCCCCTCAGCATCATGGTTTTCTGGGCTAATTCTAACTAGCAGCACAGAGCACTAGCAACCAGCGGTGCAAACCCGCTGAAGCTGCTGGCTCAGGGAGAAATTAGCAACTGGAAGCAGCCCCGCACTCCGAGCTGGCTGTGCCACAAGACGTGCAAAGCCTTCGGTCTAAAGCGTCAAGTCTGGGCAGCAGGCAAGATCCTGAGCAAAGCTGAATCCTCACCTTCCCCATGACCTGAGCTTCTCGGCAACTAACTTTCCCATTAGTTTAAGCATACGAACCTCCAAAGCATCAAAACAATGCACAAAAACATACGCGTTCTGCTGTCCGACGGGGAGATCTCAAAATAGTAAGGCATGAATTGAAAAACCAGTGAAGCAAACCTGGGAGCATCAGAATTCACTGATGGATCTAGAAAGCTGTTTCTGATGCACAAGACTATCAAATGTTAATAAAAAACCGGGACAAAACTGAACTGTAGTGTGAAATATCCCATTCTTGCCCTGTATCACTAGACCTTTCATAGCCCAATTCCCACATTGACATGGATTTGAGCCAACAGCTTCAAAGCTTTTACCAGAGATGAGAAAGTTAAGCTTCCTTATTTGCAGAGCCATTTTATCAATTGATTTGTGAGATTATATCATATATGGAATGCTGAATATTAATATAATACCTCAAAACTGTTTTGTAATACTCTCATCTGTTGTATAAGAGCAGTAAAGGCATTCAAAAGCAGCCTTCAGTGAACCGTTCTTAACACTTACTAGTACTCTATGCCCAACAAGTTTTCCTATAAGCATTGACCTAAAAATTCTTCAGACTTTTGTTAATCTAATTTAAAAAAAAAAAGAGTTTTTCATTATTTTTTATTCAAATGAAGAAGCTCTACCACCTGAATGTAAGTAGCTCCACCTTTACAGATGCTCAAAAGTTCTTGACTAAGCTCCCTTTAATAAACTCATTAAGGGCAAGAGAAATCCAATGCTTCCTGCTTCCATGGGGGACCCCTGCTGATTATTCTCTGAAGAACTACCATGGTTTATCAACACACAATTGACTACTTATTGGATAGCTTTGGTTCTTAATGGGTGAGCTAAAGTGGTAAGACACGATGAATGTTCTGGGTTACTTTATGGAGGATGCTCAGAGGAAGAAAAAAAAAAAAAGGACAAAGTCTCCACTCCTTTACCACAGCAGCTGCTTCAGCTCTGTACAAGTGTGTTATTGGAATTCTGGTTTTGGCTGAAGGCAAGGTTTAACTTGGGATTGGGGAATAGTTAGCTTTAAAACAAAATGCTTAGTTAAGCTTCAAAAGACAATGTTTCAAAACTTGCCAGCTCTGATGTCTCTTCCAGCTTAACCAATTCTACTGAATTAAAGATTTGTTTTGGGAAGGGTTTTTGTTGTGTCCATCGCTTCCTACCCCCACCTTGGCAAAACAATTCAGTATTACTGTTAGTTTCAGCCAAGGTAAATAGATGGTGTTCAGAAGAAAAAGTTTTCTTCAAGTCTTTTTGATTTAAGAGAAAAGATATACACATTGTATCAGCACCTTCTTTCAGTGACTGATGAGTCTGAACCACTGATTTCAATTCAAGGGTATGCAGAAAGAGTAATATGCTTACCGGTATGTTTTATTGCTTCCTGCAGCACTGCTAGCAAGATGATTGCCAGACTTGCTTGTTCATGGAGGTACATGCTTATTTGCTGAGAAACATCTATATTCATCACCATTAACAGGAATAAGTAATAGACAGTAAGATAACAGGTTTCAATCCTGAAAGTCCAAAACTAGAGTGAAAAATAGAAGACTCTACCCTATCATCCAATGAAGAATAATTATGATTGGCAACAAAACCAAACAATTTTCTTATATAACCAAGATATTCTCCAAGACAAAAAGCCCCGTGGCCTATTGCAGTGTGCTCTGCCATGCACTCTCTCTCATGAGGTATCTTGGGGTTTTATAAAAGAACTGAATAAAACAAAATCCCACACAAATGAGAACTTTGCTCTGTTACTTTTTCCTTAAAAGTCTTTTTGTTCACTCTTTAAGTTAACAGTTCAGTACTAGCCAGGAGTGGTTGCTTGACAAGAGACTGACATTTAAACACACCTACATACTGGAACATAATGCAGTAACATTAATTAATTATTCCTTTTGTATCAGCTAAGAATATAAAACAATAGAAAAAGATTAGCCACTCCTTTTCAGTCTAGTTTCTTTTATTTCCCTTTTACTACTTCAGAAAGAAAGGGGTTATGGCAAAGAAATTAATGGCTACAATGGCATTTGACTCTGTACAAGTTCTTCTAGCATATTTGATATGCCAAGTCATGAATTAAGCAATATAATGTAAATTATCATATATGGTGCATTCTAATTTTCATGTTCTTAAAAAGAAGTGCTTGGAGTATATTGGAGCATTTCAATCTTAGGGGGTTTTGTGTTAGCACTTCCTTGTTCTTCCAGGCTTATGCAGAAGTAAGGAAGGCCACAGAAGTAGAGGTGACTCCTGTAGCATAAGCTGGTAAGGTCCAAAATGGTCCTTTTCAATACTAAAGTCACTCTTCCTCCCTCCCTCCAAGAATTAAAAAGACAAAAAAGGAGTTTTAAGGAACAAAAACTGTGCACGAACTTAAATTTAAATAAGCAACTATAACATTCACCAGGAGAATAGCAGGTTTAAACCTCCTTTCTGGCAGATCTGGATCTCCTACTCACTGAGTGCCCTTAAACTGTTGTGCTACAGAATATTCTAAGGGCAGATCATCACATCAAAGCTACTCATTCTGCCTAACAAGTACTTCCAAAAGCATGTGCTAGAGCTCTAGCGTCATCCTGTTTCCCCACTACCAGTAAACTATAGTAAGCATCAGCATATGGAGTTATTCTTGTTTGCTTACTTGTTCTCAATTAATATATAGCAAGCATTTGTATAAAATATTTAAATATTCATTGTATCAGAACAAGGCTCAATTGCCTGGCACTTGGAGAATTTGCCAGAGGCAGAAAAAGGGGAAGAGGAAAGAACTCAAGTTCCAGGTTTTGTTAAAATAAGTATTTTAAATTAAGCAGAGTAGAACAGCTTCAGTGGAAAGTAACTAACAAAAGACCTAACCTGGAAGAGCAGAAGACACATTTGGTAGGCTTGAAATACTCCATGTCCCTGGAACACTATTGTAGCAATCTAGGTTTTCTATGGATGTGCCGCCTTCATCCAGACAAGTTGATGACTTCATCCCAATAAGTAAATTAAAAAACAAACAACAGACACCTGTCAAAATACAAAACATTTCTTGTCCCTCTGACATAAAGAGACCTGGAAATCATGCATAACCCAGATGGAAGTTGTGCCACATCATTACAGACAGTGAAATCTGCTGATGCTGAAATGCTATTCTATAGAGCCTTTCCACAATCTGATCAGAGACCATACTTATAACGGGGTGCTGCAATGACAGCGCAGAAGGAATAAAAGATGAGCAAAAGGGTGAGTTTTAGTGCCCAAACTGATTTGCAGTGCCCTCTTGAATAAGAAAAGGCATCCTTCAAAGCTCCTGATTTTGACAACACGTATAAAAAGAGAGCAAGGACAAAGAGGATAAGAAAGATGACTAGTCAAATAGTAAAATATTTTGAAAAACAGAGCTAAATTATTTGACTTACCAAATTGTATGGGGAAGGAGGGCAACTTCCTTTGGGGCCCAGGAGGAGAGGAAATACAGTTCACTCTTCAAAGTAAGGCCAGATTATATTTTGCCTTCACTTTTCATTTCTATCACTGCTTGTGGTACAGCTGTTCACTGCCCCATGAACTCTCAGGCAGCTATGAGGCTTCTGCATGATGAAGCAGGACTGATCCAATGGACAGTACTTATGGGTACTAGGAACTGCATTAATGTACAGGCTCTTTATTATCTTTCCATCACCAAAGCCATGTTCAGAAGACACTCCACATCCCCACAGCACTCCAGCTCCTGAAGCGTACATCTCCTGTATTCAGATTACTGTGAGCAGCTGCACTTACTGCTCTGGTTACTCACAATCTCTCAAAATTACACAGTAGAAGACTTTCTTCTAAAAGAGGTCACTGGCACTGCAGACATGAGGGTGGATTTTCCCCTGCTATGAGACAGCAAGCCCTCAGTCCAGGTACATATTTAGAGGAAAAACAAAAGGTATGCAAAATCTGGCAGGAGGCAAGTTTAGTATCTCTCCAAATTCTTGTGATTCTATCAGGAGAATGCATCCATTAATGTTGCATTGAACAGTCATTGGTGCCCCAAGGAAGACTTTGAAAAAACATTCTATTTAAAGACAAGCCTGTTAATGTGTCATCTGCAATATGCCTCTCTTATTCCTGGGAAATTTGCATAAAAACAGGATTGTTATTGCTCTGACACTCTAGTGTTCCTAGTGCTTATCCTCACTGGAAGAGGCATGCTACCTACCCTGCCATCCCTGCGTACCCAGGCTCCCACCAAAAAAACAAAAATTAAAGGGAGTTTTAAGTGCAACTGCACCGCAGTTTCAGCTCATATTCCTGAAATCCCGGGTTTAGTAGCAGGGAAGCTCACATGCCAAAGGAAACAGATGCTATAAAAGCCAATAAAAAACAAATAAACATAAATAAATAACATTTTGTCACCATTAGTGAAGGTTTGTGATTATGTGAGTATTCAATAGGAGCAAATACATTTCCAACAAGAAAAAAGCACCAATGCAAGATACATCCAATGAAATTAAACAGAAAAGGCAGATGAAATGCCAGCTCAGACAAGAGGGTAACAGACTGTCGTTTAAAGCTAGTATTTCCCAGGTACATGATTTCGTTACTATTGTGTGCTGCCACACCTAACTAAAGTCCTTCTCTTGGCGGGAGGGGCGGGGAAGGAAAGCACCAAGAGAATTTAAGGGGCGTTAAGTTACGAGGACAGTGACAATTTACCTAAGCTTGATGGGTCAGCACTAGCAGGAAGCTTCCATGCTTCTTTCATTACATTCCTATCTCATTTTCACTGTTACACATTAATTTCTCTGCATTTTCAAAGACACAGATTCACAACAAAAAGAATCACAGAAGGGTTTATTGTTTAAGACTTCATTTGAAACAGACTGATCTGCAACGTCAGTGCAGCTGCCTCATATGCAGCATTGCATTCTAAAAATCCTTATGACATTTCTCTTTAGACATGAATCAGCAGACTAACAGATGTCTCATTCACACCATGTTTGAGTTTCAGTTTTACTAATGAAATTAATTTAGGGCCAAATTGCATCTTGAGTCGCACACAGAACTCTGGTTGACTTGCATGTCAGCCAAATACGTGCATGGGAGAATGGAAATCTGACCTTAATTTTAATTTGATCTTTGTAACAGATTGCTAATTTAGAGAGACAGATTGTGATGTCCCTTACTTGTGTTACATGCTACCTTACATCACAAATAATCCCACTGAAAACAGCAAGATTTCTGGAGTACCATATACTCCTAGGAGGGTCAAGATCTCACAACCTGCTTGTTACTAGTGCAGACTGCCTCTGAATCTCAAGAGGTACCAGTACGCAGCCTTCCGAGCTCTTTTTCTCTTTGTGCAAACAAGTGTGCAGTCCTGGGAAGACCTGCCGTGTTGTTGCTGGGTTTTGACATGCAATGCTCAGTACAGGCAGTAATTCTCAGAAAGCAAAATGAAGCAGCAGCAGGGAAATCTACTCTTCCTAACAGGTTGTCCACATAGTCTTTTGCAGGCAGACACAAGCTTACCTGGACCAGAGTCTGTGCAGCCATGTTGGCCGAACTGGATTTACTCACTTTGGCCAATAATCCACTGTGTTAACCACATGATCAGAGCTACCTATTAGAGCTTGGAATGTAGCCACATCTGTTTAAAGCAGAGCATGAATTCACATGCCTGCAAACATACTCTCAGTCCCTGACTGAAGTAATTTTGAGGAACAGAGCCACTCCATGAGAAGCAAGCCATTGTACTGAGGTTTTTTTTAATCTCCCAATTTTCTCAACGGGCTGTCTGAACCATGCCCTGAGCAGATCTGCTAGTGAGTAAACTGAACAAAAAAAAAAAGAAAGTTAAAATCATAATGTGTTATAGAATTGGTATAACATCCAGTCTAACATTCCCTTCACCTCAAATACCTTCTGTTACTTAGTAGAGAAGAAACTTCTGTGTAAGTGGCACCACGTTAAAGAGCAAAAAAACCAAAACCCAAACAAACACCCCCCCCGCCTCCCCAAACCACCTCCCCCCAAAAAACCAAAAACTAACAAGCCACTGTTGGCAGAATAATCAACAGTTCCCACTTGCATGACTTCACATCCCCAATCATATTACATTTCATAATGCTCCAGGAACATATTCACATTTTTTAAGTCCCATACTGTCTCTAGCAGTAGCAGATGTTTTTTTGGAATCAAGAGAAGTGTTTTCACTATATATACATCTTTTAATGAAACGTTTGACTTCACAGTTAACTCTATGGGCCCAGTCGTACAAAAAGCTGGTCATGTTCCAACAAAGGGAAAACAAGGTTCCTTAACAGACAGGATGCAACAAGAGCTGAGGACAATTTCTTACTTGGAAAAATAAGCACCTGGAGGGCAGTAGGTTGTAACTACTGATAGGGCTAAAGATAGTAAGTAGTTAAAGTACAAGGTCAGTGAACTCCATGCATTCAGCATCTTAAGTTTCCAACTTTCCCAGGAATATCAGTGGGGTTTTTTGCTTAAGCCTGGCAACCAGATGTTATTTCTATACTTACACAGTAGGTCTACTGTTCCCATGTTTGCTTCCCATCTAGCTAATGGCCAACATTTACTCAGAGAAGAGATATCCATCCCCTGTTCTGGCAAATGATGTAAAAACCTGTACCAAAAATCTAATACCGATATTAGCAACATTTAGAGAGTGATTCTTGATTCACTTACTCATCAGCTTAGGCTGATTCACTAGCATTTCTCTGGCTACCTTCAGTTATTCTCTCTACCTGCAGAGATTACCAAGCCATATTACTGCTCCTTTTCCATAATACTCTGAGGTTGAATTCAGTGATGACATTATGACAGACAGCCAAAAACCAATGGCACTTCGAATTTGTGGTTGGATTATCCATTTCACCAGCAGATCGATTTCCGCTATGATTCGACAGTTAAAGATGCAGAACATATTGTATGGCATTCACCTTCCACAGTTACTTTGTGATAGGTTGTTTCCCTATGCATATGTTTTTTACCATTTCAGAAAATTACTCTTGATGGTATGTCACAAGATGGGAATCTATGCTTTGGTAGCCTATCAGCTGCACTACTACACTGTGCAATTTAAGAATACCAAGCCAGAGGAAAAACAATATGCAAGAAACCCCAGGAACAAAAAGTCTAACCAGCCTGGCACAAAAACTGCTACAGACTCTCACACACACCCAGTTGTCTTACTGTTTTTGTTGCACCTCTTCTTCCCCAAACTGCCTTTCATATACTATAACCTTCACTTTGGTTTCACGTCCTACTTCCCATTACATTTTGAATTGTTGCATTTATATTTAAAATCAGTCTCGAATACTTCCAACATATATTAATGACCTCTTAATAATTCAGGAGGCATTCAGAGCATGAGGTGTGCCTCTACCGGATACTCCAGAACTCTCTGACAGAAGGTCAGACTTTTGACGGTCTAAGCAGATACTGTCTCAATGTCTTCTTTTCCTTGGCCTCTGTTAGTTCATAAGTGGGTCAAGATTTGTCTTTGCTTTTGTACTTTTAAATAACATGAAGTAGCTTTCATATAATTTTGAACAAAAGGAGCTGAGAGTATTGCTATTTTCTCAGCTGCACCTGGGCAGACTCAAAGAGTAACATCCAATTTCACATGTTAACTGATACCATGTATCTGTAACTTGCTTGGACTTTACACAACACCTCAGACATTATGCACACCTCACAGAAATGCAAAGTACAGACAGTCTTCTTGAAAAAATACATAGTTGCACACATATGCCTATACTTGCCTAGATAAAGTAGAATCCTTTGAGCGTTCACACTGAAGCCTGGCTCTCTCCAGAAAAATGAAAAATTTTTTTCTTTAGGAACTCCAGGAGAATCAAAGAATGTATTTTAGACTTCAGCCAATTTTAGGGACATCACAAGCAAAATAAATAAATAAATTAGGGAAAATATTAACAAGCGATCTATCTGAAACACAACTCCTCACATGAGCTGCACCAAACCTTCATCCAGGCCCATCCTGCCATGAATGTGTAACATCCCGAGTACACTGTCTGGGATTTAGTACCCTTGAGGATAAAAGCTCTTAATTGGGTGGAGGGGAGCTGTAATCATAGAGCAAGCAGCGTAATTCCTAAGCATAACTCTGTCTAAGGCAGAAATAGATCACTACAACACAACTACACAGACACATAAGATATGTAAAATGGCAGAAAGTTTGATGTTGCACAACGATCAATGAATTACTTCTCACCTATTTTTAAACGTGCTGCACAACTGCCTCAGCCCAATAATTGCTGTTCATTACTGCTGATTTCTAGCACATAAGTTTGATCTTTATCATCAGCAAGAGAGCACAGTTTACTGGAAGACGGCTTCCTCAAAATACACACACAGTACTGCTTCAGAGGGGTTTATGGGGAGGAGACAAGCAGTTGTAGTTGCAGTAAGCTGGTAAGTCCCCAGTGGAAGGAGACAGATGTTGTGCTACAGGATCTACTCAAAAAATCACAAGCACAGTGTGGTGGGTTGACCCTGGCTGGACGCCAGGTACCCACCAAAGCCGTTCTATCACTCCCCACCTCAGCTGGACAGAGGAGAGAAAATATAACAAAAGGCTCATGGGTTGAGATAAGGACAGGAGAGATCACTCAACCAATTACCATCATGGGCAAAACAGACTCAACTTGGGGAATATTAACTTAATTTATTGCCAATCAACCAGAGTCGGGTAATGAGAAATAAAACCAAATCTCAAAACACCTTCCCTCCACCCCTCCCTTCTTCCCAGGCACAGCTTCACTCCCGGATTCTCTACCTACACCCCCACAGCAGCGCAGGGGGACGGGGAATGGGGTTTATGGTCAGTTCATCACACGTTATCTCTGCCGCTTCATCCTCTTCAGGGGCAGGACTCGTCACATTCTTCCCCTGCTCCAGTGTGGGGTCCCTCGCACAGGAGACAGTCCTCCGTGAACTTCTCCAACATGGGTCCTTCCCACGGGCTGCAGTTCTTCACAAACAAACAGCTCCAACGTGGGTCCCTTCCATGTCCCTTCAGGAGCATACTGCTCCAGCGTGGGTCCCCCACGGGGTCACAAGTCCGGCCAGAAAATCTGCTCCAGCATGGGCTCCTCTCTCCGCGGGTCCACAGGTCCTGGCAGGAGCCTGCTCCAGCGCGGGCTTCCCACGGGGTCACAGCCTCCTTCGGGCATCCCCCTGCTCTGGCGTGGAGTCCTCCCCAGGCTGGAGGTGGAGATCTGCTTCACCGTGGACCTCCGTGGGCTGCAGGGGGACAGCCTGCCTCACCATGGTCTTCCCCACGGGCTGCAGGGGAATCTCTGCTCCAGTGCCTGGAGCATGTCCTCCCCTCCTTCTTCACTGACCTGGGGGTCTGCAGGGTTGTTTCTCTTACATGTTCTCACTCCTCTCTCTGGCTGCAGTTTCTGTGCCCACTGCAACATTTTTTCCCTTTTAAAATATGTTATCCCAGAGGCACTACCACAGTCGCTGATGGGCTTGGCCTTGGCCAGCGGTGGGTCCGTCTTGGAGCCGGCTGGCGTTGGCTCTGTCGGACATAGGGGAAGCTTCCAGCAGCTTCTCACAGAAGCCACCCCTGTACCCCCCCCCCCCAGCTACCAAAACCTTGCCATGCAAACCCAATACACACAGCTTTATGGCCATAGCGACAGCTAACAGGTCGGTTTGTATTTAATAAGTATCTGAGACGTAACTTTGGTTGTTGACAGTTTGGTTCTTGACATTGTTCTATATGCATAAAAAAATCCAAGAGTTTATAGAAAGAGGTTGGGATTGTTAGCCACACTGCTTCCCCAAGCCAACAGTAGGGAATGATGTATCCATAATGCATGATAAAGCTGTAAAAGCCAGAGTAGACTTTGCTGCATTATAAGCTCTAAGCTATAACATATCAGATTTGTCTGTGAAATTCCATGCGTATCCTGTAAACTGTTTCAAAATGTGCCCAATAAAAGTTAAATTTTCATTTACAGTTTAATTTTGTCAACAAATCATGATTTACTATACCTATCTGTCAAACACTACACTACTCCCTTTCAAATATTACAGGAACTAAAATACAAGTTTCTAATTATATGTGTCATATGAATAAGAGTTGTTCTAAAACTTCTCTCTTCAAAGTACTGAAATGTAAAGTAATAAATATTCCTTCAGAAGTAGGCCAGTTGAATTTAATATGCACCAAATAAATATTCCCTCAATTAGATGTGTGCAAGTAAAAAGCTTTATGTTATGGCTTATAGCAATTTCAGATAAAGAGCTTGTGTGATGGAGTGAATCCAGCTACGAAATGATTGCAGTAGTGCAACATATTTTTAGCACAGGATAGCACTCATCTCAAAAATAATTCTGAGAATTTTTGCAATTTTGAGATCACACTATGTTTCCAGCAAGACTACCATGCTTAATAGATTTCACAAATTACTCCTAAAAAATTAATAAGGCAAATTAAGGGTCCTTGTAATGAATCATGTAACTTCTCATTTGGCAGAATTATGCCTTTTTTCTCGTTGTGCAGGAACCATCATCTAAGTTGTACCATTAGCGACAAGGCTGACTAAAGAGAAAAAAAAAAAATCACCCATTACTGTGATAAAAATTCTACATTATCACTACTTTGATATTCCAAACAAAATTTCTACTCATCAGTTTGACTGAAATCTGTCTTCATGACTAATGAGGAATACTGTTGTTACTACTGCAGAACAGCCTTACCACTGACTTTTTTGATTAAAGGGTGCAAGTTCAAAGAATACTTTAGAATGAATCTTAAAAAAAAAAAGTGTATAATCCACAACTGAATCTAAGACTTTTCCCATATCAACCACCATGAAACTCCTTTCTGTATTACATCTTAGAGCTAAACGCTGACTGTAGTATGTCAGATACCACTTGGACTAAGTTTTCTTCTAGCAAACATTACCAACTATTTTTTCTCTGGAGTGTTCTGGCTCCGTAAATAAGAAAGCACTTGGTCAAGGGGTTACACAGTCCCTATTGTACATATACCCAAAGGTCAGCAAAACTGCAATTACTTAGGGCAACTGCAGGTATTGATGCACAGCATGGCTAGTCTGGGCAGGCTGTGCTACAAGCCACTAGTTAAGCAATGGTTCCACTAAGTCTTGTCAACAGATCCATAGGCATTGCCAAAAATGAGATCTTAGTTGGAAAAAGTGTCTATATTGGGAGAAAAGCAGTGGCAGAATCCTCCAAAGGTCAAGAATGGTCTCTTCTAGAACAGGGAATTATTCAAAAGAACTTGATTACTTCAAGCCAGAAAAGTCAATATTAAGCCTGCTGACTTCAGCAAAGATACACTCATTTTTACATGAAAAGGGATCAGGCAGTCCTCAGCCAACACAGCCTGTGACAGACAGCTGCTGCAGGGAGCAACTGGGCAGCTATTCCCAGCCAATACCTTAACTGCTGTGGGAGATGCAAAACATCTGGACAGACTTGACTGATCAGAAAGACAGGAGAAAACATACTGTACCTCTTTGTTTCCCTTTATTTTTCTCCAAGGTCTGTTATGCTGTCCCAGATCACCTTCTCCCTGCAAGAGCTAGTACCAGTTCTGCATTTTGAAAATACAGCACTGAGATAATGCAGCCTTCAATTGGTTATTTGTAAACATGTGTTGCTGACTGTCAAAGCATCCCTTCATTTTTATCTTGGTTCTGCTTTCAAAGCAATCACATGAGGACTGAAAGATAATATAGTGCTCTACATATTGGAGTATGACACCAATGATTACTAATACTCTGTGTTTCCCCTAAAAACACTTTAGAGAGAATCACAGTTCTGTAAACTAGTGTGTGTGGGGAACCAACAAAAAAAATAAACACGCCTACCAGGGTAGCTATAATATATTGTGGAATAACGTCATTTAGTACCTTCAGTCTCTTACTACAACCAGGAACAGGTTTGTAACTTACCCAGGGACTGCAGACCCCTACATTTCTCTCTTGAATGCTAGCAGACACTGTGATCTTGGACAGTGGGGACCATTATCAAAGTCACCCCAAGTTTACAGAGGTAGCACTGTTGGTAAACATTCCTAAAGCACACAATTAGCAGTATGGCCTCTTCCAAAATATTTCATTTATTCTTCCTGCAGTACCTTCCCAAATTCAGAGTTCATGTTGTTTCTTCAAACATCAAGAAACTTTCTGACACAGCATCTCGTGCTGCATTTGAATGTGTCAGTGGAACAGCTGAAGTGAAAATGACAAGTGGCTTCAGCATTACTTTGGACCAGGGCTTCTGGGTAGAGGCAGAAGATGAATTTCTGGCAATGCTTTTCAGTCCCTTCACAGCCCTTTGTTCTGGGGGATCACTGCCTGTTATTAGCTTAATTCAAGAAATTCAGCTTTGTCTCATTTACTTTTAAATGATTTAAAATTCATCTTATAAATGGAGTATAGTCTGCTGTGATTCAGAGCTGCAATTCTACATCTATGACACTAAGAAAGATATGACACGAAGTTCAATCTTAGGCCTGCTCATAGCTTCACTTTTCGTAAATTATTTACCATCTGTTCACAGTACTGTCTGTTTAGACGAAGATGATTCAGCCATCCATGCCAGGAGTTACAAGTGGAGAAGTTGTACCAAGAAGTCAGACTGATTTCCACTTCAAGTATTATTGCTTTGTGGGTGCTGCCAGCAAATATAGATGTGAGGCATTTTCCAAACACTTTTCTGAACCTTGATTCAGGGAACAGTCAGCAATTTGTACATCTGTCAGCTCGGTTCACTGAGCAGCATGGTACACATAGGTATTCAAGAGGGACTTACAAAGCAGACAGGATAGGGACCTGTGCAGACAAACGCAGGGAGGTCACGAATTAACATATAGGGAGGCACAGAGAAGGTGGCACAAAGATGGATTGTGAAGCATCTGACAAGCAAGCAGCAGAGCAGAAGTGACAGGAGACCTTGAAAAGCCTGGCAAGTGAAGCTAAATGGAGAGGGTCACAGTTATGTATAGCTTTCAAGAGTGACAAAAAGTATCCATCAGATACAATAACTGGATGAGAAGTTTACAGGGGATTTCTAAGAAGGGAATTTCATGGACTAGTAGGTTAGTAAAAGTGTTTCACAGCTGGACCAACAGGAGTAATGAGTATGACTGAGAAGACAGATTTACTTAATATATATTAATCAGAACAGGTTAGCAGAGAAATGCCTGAACAAGAAAATACCCTGGAGAAATGGAGGAAATTCAGAATAACCTGCCTGGTGCGGTCCTGAGCCAAAGGAGATATTGAGGCTCCTATAACACTATTTGCTCCACGAAGACATTTGTAAGGCATTTTACAGAGACAAGCCAATACGCAAGATTGAAAAGCAGAAGCTTAGCAGAGGACAGAGGGACACTTTTACAAATCATCTGCACAGAGATATGATAGCCTCAGCTATCATTGATTCAGCTATGAATTGAAGAAATTACCTGAAGATCAAGGTGAGGAGCAAAGGGGCCAAGAACAAAGCCTTAAGGAACAACCCTTTCCCTCCCAAAATCATTGGGGAAAGTAGCAACTGAAAATAGCAGCATCTTACAGAAGGGAAAAAGTGTCAAGGACCAAACACGTGGCCATTCAAAAGAAAAAGCCTATTACAATTTTTATTACAACACATTTAACCAGTAAAATTAGATGCCTAGTACTGTCAACAGCAACAGAACATACAACTACAGCTGTCCTCTCTGCCCTCAAAAAAATCCCCACACCAAACATAGCATAAACAGCTGACCTCTAAATACTCAAAACACCCTTCCTCCTGGAGGCACTATGCAGCTTAATGTGTTGTCTCCCTTCCCTTTGCCTAGTTATAGTATGTTATTACTAATCCCACTATTACTAATCCCATGTAGAGAGCATGACAACAGCAGCTCAGAAGCCGATAAAAGGAGATAACATGTATCCCCTCAAAACACAGCATAATTTTCTCAGGGATATGAGCTTATTTATTAGGCATCCTTATGCTACTTGGGAGATGGCTACATCTGCTGTGTACTGCAGATCTGACTTCTGTGCTAAAGGATGTCTATCGATTGTTGCAAGTTTTTACAATTAAATAAACACTGTTTAGAACTGTTCTTCCATCTACTAATTATTGAGCAGACAACAGAGAACAACTCTAAACAGAGGTACATTATCCTGTCCACACAGGACAGCAGTTGTCACTAGCACTCCAGGTTTTCTGCAGGCGAAGAATCATACTAATGCAAGGAATCACTTCAATTCCAGATATGCAAAATAGCCTCTTACAGAGATCTTGTAAATTCCTAGTGCCAAATACAAACACACACACACACACTTCCTCTCTCCAAATACCAACACAAAAGTGTATTGGGAGTCTACATGCACAAAAAATTGACAAGATGCGAAGTTGCAATTGCATAGAAAAATAGGACATTATTAACTACTGCATATTCTAAATTCCTTGAGGACACTGAAAAAAAACAACTATATATATATATATATATATATAAGAACAAGGAATTCTACTTCGGTGGAGAGCAAGAAGCTCCCTACCAGCAAAAAATTAAACTCACAGCCCCATTTTAACAATCCTGCCAGAAATAAAGCACAAAGAATATTCTTTCCCTGTAATAAAAAACAAATAAACAACAAAAAAAAGTTGCAAGAGACACTGAAATTACAGATACTTGAGAAAGTCCTTAGAGCAACCTGCCATAGGCGAGAAACAAGCACCCATGTAAACAGAAAAGGCCAGTAAAAACATGTATATATTGACAGTACTTCCTGAATAAGGAAAAATAAAGCTGGAGTACTAACCAAAATTATGCCTTTAGTTAGTGGCCCATTGCCACCCAGATCCCATTAACTGAGCAGCAGAAAAGCAAGCTGGCTTGATATGAGATGCTGTTCTCATTTATGAAATGCTGATATTGGTATCAAAGTTAATAAAAATGAGCTATGGATGATGAGATCCAATTTTGCTTACATGGTACCCAAGCTGTCCCGTGTTCATTCTAATAGACAGATGAAGATATTTCCTCTCTCCATCAGCACACAATCCAGGAACCGCATGTCTAATGTGGGCAGAAAACACATGAAACTATATAGTTTCTCATTCACATGCCATCTGAGATGCTCTCAGATAAGTCACCAGGGCTCTAGAGGCTGCTTCAGAAGGACCTGGGTATCCCATAGGTCCTGTGTCAGATTTGCTGACCCTGAGGCATTGTCTCAAATACCCTACAGCATTTTGAAAGGTACTATATGCCTATCTATGCTTATGCAGATTTGTGCCCAGACTACTGATTAAACAGGGTACACATGGTTTAAGACTAGCTTTCAAGAACAGGTTAAAATAAATTTAAGAGCAGCCCCTCTCCTTGTTCCTTCCAGCCAAAAAAAGTTGGGAGCCAAATTCCCCTTCTGGCAACACCACCTAAGAAAGTCCAGGTGATGAGAAGGTTTCAGAGGTTACAACACAGACTCCCAGCTGAGAATCAGCATTAACTACAGCATCATTCTTCAGGATGCTTCTCAACTGAACTGGCTTGATCAGTGTTCAACAAGGATGGTGGCAGGGGGTATATCCTACTTTCAGTGTATGGAACTGTTTCTGGGTAGGCACTTTCTTTTGTTTGGTTGTCTTTCTCTTTTAAGCTAGAATCATCTTTAGATGAGAAATACACCAGAAGAATAGGCAGGAGTATTTACCATTGCATTAGAGCAATGCCTCGGAGTGCACTCACAAGCTCAGAGCCCGGGTGTGCAAGGTGCAGGAGGAACAAACGACACCACTTCCCTTCCAGGAATTCACAGGTTCCTGGCCAAGGCAGGTCATAACCCACGAGGCAGACAGGACAAGCTGGAGACTAAACATGCAGAACGGGTAAGAGGTATTGGGAGGAGGAGGAAACAATAAGGTGAACAGCATCTAACAAAAGAATAAAATAAATACCAAGAAGAAAAACTCATAGTAGCGAGTGCTCAAATCTATTTCTGATCTTATTCAAAGGATGACAAATATTCTCAAGGGAAATAACAGTTCCTGGCACCACACCCACACATCATTATGCTAAAGCTTTAGCATTTTCTGGCTGCTCAAAGTCATTCCAGTTTTAAAGAAACACAACCTGGAAAATTCAAAACAGAAGTTGGAAGATTCTGGCCCTATTTGTGCTCCTGCAGCCCCAGCCAGTTCTCTTGTGCCAAAAGATGAGCTGGTGGGGAAGACCACCGGCCTGGCTAAACAGAGAGCTTTGGCTGGAACTCAGGAAAAAAAGGAGAGTTTATGACCTTTGGAAGAAGGGGCAAGCAACTCAGGAGGACTACAAGGATGTTGTGAGGTTATGCAGGGAGAAAGTTAGATGGGCCAAAGCCCAAGTAGAACCTAATCCGGCTACAGCCATAAAAGACAATAAAAAATGTTTCTTTAAATAGATTAGCAACAAAAGGAGGGCTAAGTAGACTCTCCATCCTTTATTGGATGCAGGGGGAAACACAGTGACAAAGGACGAGGAAAAGGCTGAGGTACTTAATGACTTCTTTGCCTCAAGTCTTTAATAGTAAGACCAGTTGTTCTCCAGGTACCCAGCACCCTGAGCTGAAAGACAGGGACAGGGAGCAGAATGAAGCCCCCACAATCCAAGGGGAAGTGGTTAGTGACCTGCTACACCACTTAGACACACACAAGTCTCTGGGGCTGGATGGGATCCACCCAAGGGTACTGAGGGAGCTGGCAGAAGTACTCACCAAGCCACTTTCTGTCATTTACCAGCAGTCCTGGCTAACTGGGGAGGTCACAGTTGACTGGAAGTTAGCAAATGTGACACCCATCTACAAGAAGGTCTGGAAGGAGGATCCGAGGAACTACAGGCCTGTCAGTCTGACCTCAGTGCTGGGGAAGGTTATGGAGCACATCATCTTGATTGCCATCACATGGCACGTACAGGACAACCAGGTGATCAGGCCCAGTCAGCGTGGGTTTATGAAAGGCAGGACCTGCTTGACTAACCTTATCTCCTTCTGTAACAAGGTGACCCTCTTAGTGGATGAGGGAGAGGCTGTGGATGTTGTCTACCTAGACTTTAGTAAAGCCTTTGACACCATTTCTCCCAGCATTCTCCTGGAGGAACTGTCTGCTCATGGCTTAGATGGGTGTACTCTCCGCTGAGTAAAAAAAACTGGCTGGATGGACAAGCCCGGAGGGGTTGTGGTGAATGGAGTTAAATCCAGTTGGCGGCCGGTCACAAGTGGTGTTCCCCAGGGCTCAGTACTGGGGCCAGTTCTGTTTAATACCTTTATCAATGATCTGGACAAGGGGATCGAGTGCACCCTCAGTAAGTTTGCAGATGACACCAAGTTGGGCAGGAGTGTTGAATCTGCCTGAGTGTAGGAAGACTCTACAGAAGGATCTGGACAGGCTGGATCAATGGGCCGAGGCCAGTTGTATGAGGTTCAACAAGGCCAAGTGCTGGGTCCTACACTTGGGCCACAACAACCCCATGTAACACTACAGGCTTGGGGAAGAGTGGCTGGAAAGCTACCTCATGCAAAAGCACCTGGGGGTGTTGGCTGACAGCCGGCTGAATATGAGCCAGGAGTGTGTCCAGGTGGCCAAGGCGGCCAACAGCATCCTGGCCTGTATCAGAAATAGCATGGCCAGCAGGAGCAGGCAGGTGATTGTTCCCCTGTACTCAGCACTGGTGAGGCCGCACCTCAAGTCCTGTGTTCAGTTTTGGGCCCCGCACTACAGGAAAGACATTGAGGTGCTGGAGCATGTCCACAGAAGGGCGAGTAAGCTGGTGAAGGGTCTAGAGCACAAGTCTTATGAGGAGCAGCTGAGGGAACTGGGGTTGTTTAGTCTGGAGAAAAGGAGGCTGAAGGGAGACCTTATCGCTCTCTACAACTGCCTGAAAGGAGGTTATAAGCAAGGTGGGGGTCGGTCTCTTGTCCCAAGTAAGAAGTGATAGGACAAGAGGAAATCGCCTCAAGTTGCAGCAGGGGAGGTTTAGATTGGATATTAGGAAAAATTTCTTCACGAACAGGGTTGTCAAGCACTGGAACAGGCTGCCCAGTGAAGTGGTTGAGTCACCATCCCTGGAGGTATTTAAAAGACGTGTAAATGTCGTGCTTGGGGGCAGGGTTTAGTGGTGGACTGGGCAGTGTTCAGTTAACAGTTGGACTTGATGATCTTAAAGGTCTTCCCCAATCTAAACAATTCTATGATTCTATGTTTCATAGTTATGTCACTCTAATTTCAAATGTCTTTCTCCACTGCTGTATAAGACACAAATACCACTTTAAATGGACAGACTGCAAAGAACATTAAATAAAACAGAGTACCTAAACTGTAAACAGATACCGGACTTTTGCATTTCATAGTACTGTTTTAAACTATAATACTGAAGATTACAACAAAACTTTCTGTGGCTAAGGAACCGTCTAATGTCAGTGGCACCCTTTTGGTAGCAAGCCAGACAGGTTTCAAAAGCTCAGCCCATAATCCTCTGAGCTTTACTCTGTTTGCAATAACCAGGCAGCAACCACTTGTACTACAAATTGACCCATGAGCCCAGCCTATTTCACAGATCACAGGACACCAGAACTTTTCAGTATCATGCCTCATGTCAGTCTGACAAAGCACAGCACTTTCAAAAGGAGTGACTGAAGACAGCAAGACCCAAGTCTGTCCACAACACCTAAACTTCCCATGTATCAAATCTCCCTTTCCATACAAAAATCAAGCCCCTCTGCCCTTAACCAATGCCTCCCTTAAGCACTCAATGAAAGTGTTGTGCCCTCTTTACACAGACATGGGAGAGGAAAAAGTGAAATAAGGTAGGTGAGAAAGCACTCATGAGAGGCATGTTCCTTGACCTGCCAAGGACACCCACTGCTTCCTGGTATGAGGCCAATGAGTCCTATAACAGAGCAGGGCTTCCTCAGTTCATTTCCACCAGCCACTCCACTAAATACAGCAGTGTAGTCTACAGAACCAAGTTACACAGTATTTGCTATTGGATTTCACCTATTGCAATTTCATTGCATTTCCAATGAAAAGTAAGTAAGAAGACAGCCTGGGGAGAATTCAGAGTTGATACTGGAAGCCTTTGCTCAAAAAAAAATTCAAAATTGTTAACATAATCAGAGGTGTATAGCACTGGTTTCAGCATTGTTCCATACACACAGATGAAGCAAAGTGTTTGTCTCCAGTTCCATCTATTCTCTACCATCTGAAAGACAGAAGTAAATTTCCAGTCTAAAGAAACAAAAATACTCTTGCATCCTAAAGCAGATAGAGAGAAGTTAATGCAGCAAAACAGTATGAATTAACTTGAATTTTATACCCTGTAACTTGCATGTAAATAAAGCTAACTTTATTATGGCTCTTGTGTTAGCATACAGTCTCTGAATGCTTCATCATGGATGAAAATGGAAACAACTTAAAAATCCCATGCACATAATAAGGGTTTGCAACATAGCCAGAGCATACATATTCACAGATTTAAACTCCTTGTTGAAAAATTGGATATAAAGCTGGAACAACTTAAAATTAGGCATCAAGTTTTAAGGAGGAAAGAAAACCATCATTCTTGTTTGGGTTTTTCTTTAAAGGTAGAACTATACTAAGAATCTGAATTCATATTAATACAGCTATTTACTAATCTAAATTGCTCTATCATCTCTTTCCCCCAAAAATCACACTGGGGTAGTCTGTTGAGATCTAAAAGCAGAATTATAGTTACAACACTAATTACAGCAGCAATTACACTTTGGAGGGGACAGAATTTCCTTACATTCCCTCTACTGCTTGACAGAGTTCCTTCTCAGATGGGTCAGTTTTGCTCCACTGAGTCACAAAATAAAGCTTCCCATTTTACCTCACATTAAAAAATAAGAGTAAAACCTACAGAAGAAATTTCAAAGCTAGATCCTGGAGTGTTTCCCACTATTGCCACATGTCTTTTTGCAGCAATTAACCATATTCAAACGGTATTCCTTCAAAAAAAATTCAAAAATCTAGGCTTTTTTTTTTATTATTCACACAGGCAGAGTCCAAGATATACATATGATATCTACTTTAAATGCAAGATAATGGGGAAGCATTTTTTGTTTTTGTTTCTCCCCTACATTCTCACTTCCCATGCACACACTGCTTATTGTAACAACTTAAAAACTTGTGCATATGCTATCAGTAACTTGGGGAGCAGAAAGAGATTTCTAGCTCCACACTGAACAACTACTTATATAGCTAAGCGGGAAGGTCAGTTTTTTCAAACACACTCCACCTCACTTGAAAATAATCATTTTACTTTGGGAAAGCTACCCAAAGCTGTAATCAGATTCCCCACTGGGCTAATGTATTCCACGTGGAAGCCTGTACTACCAAAGTTCATGCTTAGTGGTACATGTGCTAGCTACATTGGAGCGACAGTGTAAATAAATGCCTGCATGTACTGCAATCCAGTTTTCAAGTGCAGCATAACCACAGGCTCTTTAAGTAGCTGCAGGATTCTCAGCACGTTTGCAGAAAAGTCCCTGAATATTTCAGAAAGCATCTGTATTAACATTGCAATGCCTTTGTATTTTTGGAACTAACATAGTTTTTGATTCCATCTTAAGTTTCAACTCAAGAACTAAAAGAAAATTACTTTTTTTTTTTTTTTTTTTTTAGGGGGAAATGTTTTGCTGCTGGCACTTATCTGGAATCTCTGCTCAATGCTGGCTTTAGCCAACACCAACCGAGATTCCAGATGGGCTGCTGAGTGTTTTTGGTTTTTAAAAAACATGGCAGCCAATGCACCCATCTGGCTGCATATAGAAGTGATGTAGGAAAAGAGATCAAGCTCTACCCCTGTAATTGAGGTTGATAAATCAGGCGCTAAAATTGTGCACAGCAGGGAAGAAATATAAATGTATATATAGAGAGAAGAGCAAGCACTATTTATCTGCATCATTAGAGTAAGTGTTACCATTGAGTGACTGCCACCATGTTCCTCTCACACACACAAAAAGAAACTTTAGACTGCTGAATCACTGCTTATATGTGAATGAGTTTTAAAAACGTTTGTACTGGTATTTTAATAGAGTTTACAGCAAAGATTAGGAGCTTAGATGTGCAAAGTTCCTACACAAACACAAAGAGCAAAGCAGCAGACAGTACAGGTTCCTGAATTTATGCTCCAAGGGAAATCAGAGGTCAAATTATCCTTGCACCTTGCATTATTTTCAAGAGTGCTAAGTTAATCCCCCCCCCCCCCCCCCCCCTACAATTTT
>NW_010972438.1:9498722-9536112 GCF_000737465.1 Haliaeetus leucocephalus
GAATTGACCCCCCCCCCCCCCAGCCAGCTTACATTTACTTGCAGCAATAAGCAATTCCAAAAATCACACAACAGTAGAAAGCCCAGCAGGTCTAGCCAAGAAAGAGTACATTAACTCAATGGCACAACAGATGAAACCGAAGACCTCAAACTATTCAGCTTTGTATCCACAGCAGTAATTCTCAAGTGTGGCCAGATACTTCACATGTGGCCACCAGAAAAAAAAAAAAAACAAACATTGAGCGTATTTTGTCATTAATACAGCCCCTGTGTACTCTCTATTGCCACATATTGGAAAACTCTTTTTAGGTTCCCCAAAGGTAAGGAAGGTGAGGTCTAAAGGAGATGGCAAGTCAACATCCACTTGCAGGGTGTTTAACGAGGCCACCAGTGGAGTAAAAACGCTCACGAAAAAGGTCTCTTCATGAAGATGACCCTGTCCTGACTGAACCCAGATTTTTTCGAGCAGTTTCACCAGGAAGTGCAAAGCAACAACAAAAAAAACCCCAAACCAACCCCTAAAACCCCATGTCAGTAAACGTCACTCGTCTTTGACCTTCCGTTTTGACAATACTTCATAGTCTGAGGGAGGTAAAGTTATGCCTGTCATTCAGTTTAACAGGTAAATGTCTATTCTCAGTTGCAAATTACCAGACCTGTTATTTTGCAAAGAACTGTGTTAAAAAAAACAAGGTTCTGTTATTTTTGTTTAAAATCAAAAGGCAGAAGTCTCATTCTCTTCTCACTTAATACTGATTTAGTTACTTCAACTTCAGCAGAACAACTTCTAATTTACAGTGGCATAAGCAAGAGGCAAGCGAGAATGACGAAACTCTCTGGAGGAACACTGATTAAGTGTACTCTTGGAGAGGTCTCTATGGGTCCGAGTTCACCGTCAAGGCATATGACCACCAGAGTGTCACATTCCTTCAGCTGCTACGCAGGACGATTGCCGAGTGACAGTTTAAATTACGTGGAGTTTGCTTGCTCTTCTCCTTTCCTTGAACAGTTCATTGCAACATTGATAGGAGGAAGAAAAGTCATAGCAACCAAGACACAGAAGGAAAAAGCCCAGGCATATTGAAATCAGTGGGAGTTCTGCCATCCAGTCTGCTGGAGCCAGGATTTCATGCATTGTCTCATTCTATTAATATTAAAGAAATAATGAGTACAGATTTACCCAAAAGGACATCTCATTCAAACTCTTAGATCACTGGCATCTTCTAAATGGCCAGCCAGATGTTCCCAGAAGCACGTGTCCTTTGCATCCTAAAGAACAGAACCATTTTATGCAGCACCCACTGAAGCATTAACATAGAAGGGTTCTGGCCATACTTTTAACCAAGAATCAAATGGTTTTGCCTCACTAAAATGGCAGGTTGCTTTGAGGCTGCGTGTGCAGCAGTACAAGAGAGATTCACGTCTATCAGTAGAGACTATTCTCTTTTCTTTACAGCTTTTTAACAAAGCACCAAGAAACAAATGAAACCCTGGATTCATTGAATGCAGTAACAAAACCTCCCTTTTATATTATATTTTTCCATCTAATAATTGCTTTATGACTAAAAGTAATATATTACTTTCCTAGAATCACTACAATTAGAAGCTAGACAAATACTTGAGTGATAAGTAAAAGTAACAGTATGATCAATCCTAGCTGGGAATCCTGCTTTATAATTCAGGGTCTTTTGTGTGCTATTTCATCTCTACCTGAAACAGTACACCGATTACCAGGTCTGACCCTGCCCCAGCTGTACCTGCCTCTTCCTAGAGTTCACTAAGGTACTAGGGGACTAAGGCTTATCAGATTTGTCAAACACAAGAGCTTTTTCTCCCCTCCCCCCCTTTTTTCTTCCTCCTTTTAAACAGTATTGCTTGTTAAATAGAATCCAAGATTACTAAATATAGACTGTTGCTGTATAAACAGAGACAATGAAATGTTGAGTCTACTGTCATTCTGACAACTGAAAACATCCCACTCGGTTCGGACTGTCAGACCCAGAACCATATCAGCAGCAGTATTTAAGTAGCATTAGCAGCCTTCTCAGTGCTTCTCCAGACAAAGAGATGACATTGGAAGCCACTGCACTCAGCCAGTTAATTTTTTTTCTATGGTAATAATATTTTAATATACTTCATCTTCAGCTAGGTCAGGGCACTAACAATCTCTTGTAGGTAGATATTATTTCTAGGAATTTCAGCAAATCTTTGTAAAACATACTTCACTATCAATATTTATCCAAGATGAAAACGGAATCAATCTGGCATCCATGTGCCTTCTCCACTTTGAGGTCACAAATGGATATATAGAGATGCAGGATTTTTTTTCTTTAATTGATTTTTAAGTTTCAATAAGCCTTAGCTGCTCCTTTGTAAAGCCACCAGACAATGAACAGCAGTTCAAAGGTGAACTAGTAACTTTAAATGAAGCTGGTCTAGAAATAATAGACTTTTGCCCCAAATCATTCCTTCCATTGCAAAGGTATAGAATTGTATTTATAACATAACTAAAGGTTTCTGCTCCACAGAGGTCACCCAAGAAATCTCTGCTGGCACTAGAAACCCATTGCAGCAGCTGCAAACAGCTCAGCTGGTTCTACATAAAACAAAACCAGTAAAAAAAATGTGATGAGGTACAATAATTATACTTGTTGCCCTGTTCACCTCCCTGACGTGTATGGCAGGAGAAGGTCAGGGACCTCATGAAGGAAGAAACACTTTGCTCACTATCTTCTGTGATTGCTTTGTATCACTCAGAACACTACACTCACATGGGCGATACTGGTAGGATCTCGTATCACATAAAAAAAGAGGTGCAATTATCATTGAAAACAAATCTTAAGTATAAGAACTAAAAAAAGCAGAAAATAGTCAAAGCAAATAAACCCATGTATACTTAGATGTTATGAATGCACATGGTAGAATCTGACTCAATTTTGAGAATTTGGATTTGGAAGTTCTGGGCTTTCCTTGGGAGATGAGCCCAGTTTAATCTGAGCTGAATGTATAAGCTTTTATACACACATGCGGAAGTGCATAAAGTCTTGTTTTTAAGTACATTAATAATGTTTATTTCTAGGGCTCAGACAGAGGGCATTGATTTCATTTTCATTACACAGCACTGCCACTAGAACCTAAAGTTATAATATTACATCAGAGAAGGAAGAAAACTGTATTTTTCCACAATATCCTGCAGACTTTAGACATATTTATATATATGGGAGATGATGACATTTTTAGCAGTTGGTGGACTACTCAGGCTTTCGTGAAACATCTAGGAAATACGGTGCAAAGAAACAGTAAGTCAGCTCCTCAGATACCTATTTCTTAACTGTTAATCGTCTAGCAGAAACCTGAAATATTATAAGCAGCAAGCTGAGGAAACAGCTGGGCTCTTGGGCTGTTCTTAGTTACTCTTCCTCAGTACATCTCCAGTATTCACATTTCCAGTAGCTAAATCCTAGTTTAACATCCAGAGTGTGTTAAATGCAGACTCCTCCATACCAGCACTATCACAACAATCCACTTCCATTGCCTTTTGTCCCAGTGCTGGCATGATACAGATACTGTTTGAGTGGGGAAAGAAAAAGTCAAGTGGGAAGGGACTTTGCTCAGTTCCCAGGTAGCACTCTTTGCTCTGGAAATAAAGTGTTTGAATCCACTACAGTGTTTTTATTGGGGAATAACAACACTAAAGAAAAGATATTAAGTAATTAGTAGCCAACAGAAATGTCCTAAATACTGTGTGTGGTTTATTTTAGCCCGCTTGTGCAGGAGGCTAACTCTGGTAAGGCAGTTTCTCTGTCAGCTCAGATGCTAAAGGTGCATCCCTCTGCTGCTGGCAGAAGAGCTGCTATTCAGCTACTGAACAACAAGCCTCCATGAAAAACAAGGGCTTTGTACTCAAGGTGCTCCACAACAGCACTCCGAATTCTGGTGCACTGATTGAGAGACACTCTTCTGCCTGGCCTTTCACTGCTAGACAATCCCAACACGATCCCCAAAACACATCTGTGGAAAACATACAGCCTCCCTTGGGGTGAGCTGAGAAAGGTCCTTACACAAGGGCAGCGAGCACAGAACTGACAAACTGCACAATGAGAGAAACTGAATGAACAGCATGAGCTCGATTTAACAATGCTTTTACAAATCGAAGGCTGAAGAGCCGGAGGCAAAAAATGCACGTATTAGACGACTGGGTCAACACTAGCCTGATAGTGGGCAATTTCACTGTAAGAAGAAAAAGAAAGAAGAACTGTTTTGGAGGTAAGATTTAGTAACATCTAGTTCCTCCACTTAAAAAGAACAAAATCTGTCTGAAATGTGTAAGCACATAAAATTTGTCCACCAGACATATAGAAGAGACTTAACACACATCAAGTCCTTTATGTGATTTATCTTCAGCTGAGGCTACTGAAGTCATGTATCAAACCATTCATTCACAATTATCAGGATGCTCCCATATGAAGGGGACTTACTGACATATTAAATACAGTTACAAGCCAGATAAGAACAGTCAGTTTTGCAGCACAGCTTTTGCTCACAGAAAAGAGTTTATTCATGCGCGCACACACATACACAAAACCCCGAACAATTAGAGCTACCAACATCACTTATAATTCTGCTATTCATCATCCCAAATGTTACATTTGGGAGCTGGGGGAGGAAGGAGCCTACAACCAGTCAGATTTAATCATAACATCTGCTAAGAACTCCCAACCTTCGATTTCATTCCAACAAGAAATAACCTTTAAGAAGAACACACAAGAAAAGCTACGCTCTGTTCAACAAAACCCACTTGAAATATTTAATGTCAAGGCACTGATAAATTTAAGAGAAAAGGTTGGGATGTTTCAGTATCTGCATAAGGCATTTGGAGCAAGCTGCAGATTTACAGTCTGGCCAGAGCTGGGGGATGTAGCATTAAGGATAAAGAGGCTCAATCCAACATGCTGCTTAAATCCAAGCAAGCTTTGATTTATATTAATTCCTTCTGATTTTAAAGATTCTGTGCCCATCTAATACCTGTCAGTACACTAACTGCCTAACTCACCGGGGAGACACTACAAGCTGCAAGCATGTCATGGTGGGAACAGTTATCCTCAACCTATAGAAAGCTTAGGAAACCTGTCAATAATCCAGCCCGAATACAGGTTGGGTACTATCAAGTAAATCAATGAAGGGGCAGAAAGAAATGAGTACAACAGAAGCACAGAACAATGATTACCCAGGTGCTCTGGCCCCTGGCTGCACGAGTCTTGCACTGATGCTTACCACAGGCTTTCCCCACCCCCGCCCCATAACGAGGGGGAAAAAAAAAAAAAAAGAAAAAAAAGTTCTGCACTTTGGATTGGTCATGGAGAAAAGAGGGGGAAATGGGTTTAAAATTACAGAGGAAGGAAAGGTCTGCAGTTCAAGAAGAACCATTTTTTCCCATTTCCAAAAACACACAAAGCTGAAAGCGTGCAGTTCAAAAGTTTCTTGACAGCTTGAATCCCACAAGCTTCCTTGCACCCCACTGGAAAGGGACATTCCTTTAACTGAAGCCTTTAGCAACCAAGCACCTCCATAAACTAGTTAAATTTCCACTAAAAATATATCAGGATACACTGCAAATATGGATTAATAGATTAACAAGAAAATCCAATACAATATCTTAGATGGTAACACATAGGCTCATCTTCTGTTAGTTCAAACCAGATGAGGTCTCCTGTGGCCACTATTAGGTTCAAGGTCAAACACCTTCAAGCCAGGCACATGCAAATGTAATGCCACCAGCATTTGGAGGCTGATGGAGAACACCTAATGAAGCCAATCCAGATTCATCTCCAAAAGATTTCACGGTTTTTTTTTTTCCCCCACCATCACCACATTACATTTCCAGTTTAATTTTGTTTCAACAATAAGCTTCACTGACTAAAATATTACACTTAACATTTGACACTAATGTGTTCTAACAAAGTTGATGCATTAAAAGGATTACACATTTACAGATTACTGAGGAGGTTCTTCCTGGACGCCTGCCAAAAAAATCCTGCAAATATTCTGGCTCTAGGCTCTCCTGGTTACACCCAGCATTCATCTTGATAGGTTAGTGTAATCGGTTTGCATGCCACAGAATGATCTGAAGCAAGCAATTGGGCTGCTTTTACTAGAGCCAAGCAGAATTATAGAACCTGAATAAATTAAAGAGGAGGTTAAGCATCAGCTAATTCTACTCACAACACATTGCTGTTTATTCTGGTGCTTTGTCAATTTAGTAATCCAGCAAAACCATATATGTGACTTATCTTGTATGTGCAAGCAAGAGATTATTAGGAGGGAAAGGAATTTAAATTGTCTGTAATAACAAACCTTGAACATTCAGAAAGAAAAGAGAAAGGAAGAAAGAAGAGAGTTACCAGATAAATTGGGGTTGCAAAAATAAAAAGGTTTCATGTTTGCTCAGTTTATTTTTCAGCAGTGGAAATTCGCATGTTCCAAAGCCAATTTACTTCCACAGACTTAAGTATTGAAAACGCAATGAGAAAAAAGTCGTGCAGTGTAAGAGCCTGCATGTATGCCTCACAAGCTGCTGACTGAAGGGTCTCTTAGAGGTAAGGCAAGGACTGCAATTCTGAACTAGGTTAATACATATAACAACTCTCCTGAGGGCTTTCTGCATTTCTATACCTGCCATTTCAAACTTTTACTGTTAATTTAAACTTCTACTTGCTTGGGGGGAAAACATGAATTTTCAAGTAAGTCTTTAATCACATCAGGATACAACCACATGTTCCATCAAGAAATAAGTGTTTCTTTCAAACCTGGTACAGGGCAGGGGGGCGGGGGGAAGCATTGTTTTGTGTTAGAAACTCATCTGAGAAAGAATTATGAAATAGTTAAACTCATACACACCCTTCCTGCCTCTCTGGGAAAGGAAGACTGCATTTATTTATATATTCCATTCAGAAAGCTATATTTGAAAGCTATTTTAAGGCTGCAGATTGAAATGTTCAAGTGGCGACATTAAAGCAATTTGGACAAAAGGGACTTTTTAGCCTGCTATATTTGCATGATACTGTAAGTCTTTAGATGAATTATCAAATTACATATTTTCAAAAGATTCATGCCACAGTCAATGCTCAAGTAGAATGGGAGCACTAAAGAACACACCACCACACCCTAAACTACCTATGAGTTTTATATCTGTATAAACAAAATATTCCAGCACGGCACTCCAATGCTGTTTCAAGTTGTGCTCCATATTAGAAAGCTCATTCTTGACAGACCTCATGTTTCTGCTTCTTTTCAATTAGTTTTATGACCTTATCTGCTGAATTTTGACATACTTACCTATTGCTTGAAAAGAAGACATTTCGAAAGGCACTATCAGGAGGCATGAAGGAAGAACTTAAATCCTCAGTGTTTGATGAAAATGTCATCAATGAAAAACGATACTTTTGTACAATCCGATGCAGTGAACCACTCTCTTCAAACACTGAATATTTCCTTCAATGGCACATCGAGTACCTTGGCAAATCCAACAATCTCGAGTAACCAACTGATTTTCTTTTGGTTCTAAAACATGCAACAAGTTCTGATTTGACAACTTAGAAGCCCTTGGTATTACCTTCAGTTCACAAAAACACCCCAAATTCTGCTTTCCTTCCCTCATTCATTCCACCACTAGCCATTTACTGCATCCTTCAATTTTCAGCACACTGCATCAACCAAATTAAAAGAAGTGTTCAGAACTCAAACTGCTAATCACCTGCTTGTACTATTGATCAGCAGCTTTTACAACCTACTACAGCTGAATGAGAAACAACCACAGAAATTTAACAGCACGCTACATTTAGACTTTTGGAAGCAGACATCCTCCCACGCCTTTCCAGTAGTTAATTCCCCCACTGTTTTAGCACAGCAGTTTGAACAGCTGTGCAATGCACCAGATAGAAACAGATCCATCTGGAAAAGAATGCATTTCTAGAGGTTTTGGTGTTTCCTCCCAAAATCTGATCACTGTCCTGACATGGAGAATACTTGTGCCAACACAGCATGGAAGACTCCACACAGAACTAAGAGTGAATAGCCAGCCCTAGTCAGAGCAGCAAAGCCTCCAGCAAAAATGGCACAGAACTACAGGCTGACAGACACTATGGAAAGACCATCCATCCACTCCTCTCCTTCAAGACACAAAACAATAAATTTGCAGTAATAACTACTGGAGTCTGTGTTGATCAGATACAGGGTAATCAACTTCAAGACACCTGGACAGTCAACATCCATGGGGTTTTGGTTGGTTGGTTGTAATTGTTTTCTTGTTTCCTGATAGTCCTAAGAAGGCATAAGCAGAAAATAATGCACCCATTAAGTTCTCCTTTCATAGACTGCTGTTACCTGTCACTGGTTCAAGAACAGAAAGCTTCCAAATGTGCAGTGTTCACCCACTACCTCCAGAACGACAACAGTTAAAAAAAACAACCCCCACAAAAAACTTCTGGGTAGGAAAGGGAGGACAAACACCCTTGCTTGAATACTTTCCCATGAAGTAGAAAAGAGCCCTTCCTATCATTTCCTCTCCCCTGCAAAGAAGCTTTTTTTTAAAAAACAAACAAAAAAACCCAACCCATTAAGAAGCTTACATATTCATGAAAAAAGGGTGGAAAAAAGTTTGCATTTCTTAAAACATAGACTCTCTTTTTCTGTAGTCTCAAAAAGCAGCCAATGTAGTTTTACTCAAATTCTCAGCAATGTTATTCTGTGCTAAGCACAGATTTGTCAAATTGGCACCCAAAAGAAGATATAATGCCCTAGAAGGGGCCATTTAGAATGAAACTATTTACAGAGCCTCAACTGCAGTAGTCGAGTTGTACCTGGGCTATCATGTATTTGAAAGCAAACAGTTTATCAGTGAGGAACAGACTACATGCATTAGTTTCCCTGAACTCGCTACCCTACCAAAACCTGCAAAGGAATGCTTGTCAGATACAGATGACAAAACATGAAAATCACAACAAAATTCAACCATCCAATAATAATTAACAAAAAGAAAAAAAAAAACCACACCACTTCATATATCTATCTCATCACTCCCTCCTCCAGTAATGACAAAAAAAATGTTGTTTTACATATATACAGCAGGTAGGGCACCACCATGTAATATCAACATAAAACTAAGCAGTGACCTGCCAACAATAGGCAGACAGTGATTTCACATACCATTAAATAATTAAAGCTAAGTGTCCAAAGGATTCTTGTAACCATGCCGTTTGACAGGTTTCAGGAAGCAGAACTCAATATTTCACTGCATATTCAAAAAAGAGCTCATGTGTGTTTTACAAGGTCTCTGCACTCCTGTGAACCTTGTCCATTATAAATACAGGCTTTAGATATATTCTCACTTTGAGATAACTTACACAGTTGACTATTTGCAGGGCAAACTAATGCAATCAAACACTAAAGCTTCAAGGAGATTAGAGAGCTGCCAAGGTCTGAACTATATCAACAGCTTGAAGTCAGCTCATTCAATAAAGCTTTGACAGTATTACACTGGCAAAACAAACAAACCAATGGTATTCGCATCGGACATAGCTTCCTGTTGCACTAGCTCTTTCTACTCATGTAAGGGGAAAAAAAAGCATCTGTTAATTGTCTTTTCTAGAGAAAGGATGTGATGCTACTATCACAGGAATACTACAACAGAGTGCTGTTGGGCCAGCACCCAAACTCAGTCACAACCCAGTGGGGATACACAGACTAAGAGTTTTTGCTTTATTTCAAAACTGAATTTGCCCAGTTTTAGATATTGCTCCCCTTCCACCCCACCCTCTTTGTCAAGGTAAGCTGTCACGCGGAATCAACTGTCTTACAGTTCTGTCTTACAGAAATCAAAATATATCATACCATTGTGTTTTAGTCAAACTTGAAGCTCCACTGCAGAAAGCCTGACTGGCTCCCATAAAACAGTGACGGTCAGCATGAATTGTTACTGTCTTTTATTCACACTACTCATTGCTTCCCACATGCACTTTTCCTTATTTTGCCTGGAATGGATCTCAGGCCAACACACTGTCCCTGGTTCGTCCATATTTTAGCCACCTGAAAATAACGGTTGTTCTCTAATCCCCTCATGCTTCTACGTGTCCTAAAATGTACTAGAAGTCTTTAATATTTTGTGGGTGTAAACTGCTATCCAAAAGTGTTTATCCTTAACAGTGATTGTTTAACATTCTCTTTACTTACTGGAGAAAAGTTACATTATTATTCTTGCAATATGGAAACATAGCACCTGGTTCCCCTCTTACTACAAAAGAGACATTCATTTAATATGATATAGATGAGTGGATATTGGCAAGTTTACCGTCTTCATTCATAACATTTCATATTTGGTTTGTCTCACTTCATTCAAAATATTTCTTCTCATTAAACATAAATCAGTTGACCAGTAATTCTTCATTGACACTTACCTTCCTTCATCAGCTGCTTTTACTGCTACTGCCTTGTTTATATTTTTTACCTGTAAGTTTCCCTTTATTATTTATACTTTCTAGTTCCTCTAACCAGGACTTTTATTTTGAAAACATAAATTATTGTTTCTCTGAAAAGGACATTTGGCTTTGGAGGGTGTATAACAAAGCATTTCAAATGGTTTCCAGCTATTTCTGTTTACATTTATTTTCTTCCCAATCAGTAAATTCTTCAGGACTTTTTAAGTATAGAAATAACAACCCTTCTAAAGTCTTTGCATATTACTATATGCATGTGTGTCTACAAACACACACTCAACATCTCTAACTTGAGTTAACATTTTATTTGCACATAAACTTCCGGCTTCAAGCTCATGAGACTTGAAATTCATATACAGAACCAGAGGTGCTCTTACCTAATTTCTTTTGAAAGGTCTTCTATATCTCCACCAGATTTGCAAATGGCTGGAATGCCTGCATTCTACCTCCTTCTACAGATTTCACAGACCCTGTCTCCCTAGTTTTTGTGATCAAGCACTAAAAAAAAAAAACAACTTAGACATTAGAGTACCTCTGCTGTTCTCGAGCACCATACAGCACACAAGAATCAATATACAGCACTCAATGTTTCAAAATGCAGCATTTCCAAGCAAACCTAAATCACTCCAGTTCTGATTCAGTATCTCTTAGCTTATTATTTCTATATGCAAGAATCTGCTTACTAGAGTGCTGCAGATTTATGCATTGATGACAAACTTATATTTTCAGAACTATTAGAAGAAAATTGCAGGCAGCAACAGCAAAGTTGCGAGCTGGTGAAGCTTTGGCCCCACAGAACATAAAAGCAATACGCTGAACAGCCGTATTCTCCACGAGCTATAACAAGTCATTTTACTTGCTGTGTAGAGAACACTTTCATACCTGGGAGCAGGCAGAATCTCCATTTCTATAGCTCATTAGTAAGCAATTTCCATAGTTCATTAGTAAGCAAAAGGAATGTAAACTGAGACCTTGAAAAATTGTTCTGTGCTTAGTAATAAACTTCTATTCCTTTCCAGGGTTAAGGCAAATATGCACAGTACGTACACTTCAGATTTGCATTTCATGAATTTAACACTAGTGTGGCAGAACAAAAATAGAATAGCTTTATTCGTCCATGGAAGATAATACACTAAGTTCTAGCCTCCACTAGAAAACCAATCACTTCTCTATCAGATTTTGGACATTTTAAGAGCTTGGGAACTTGCAAAATTGTGATTCTTTCCTCTGGAAACTATGGAGCCTAGCAAAACACATAACCTACTTAGTACATCATACTTTTTACAGAAAACTTTCATTCAGGGCTCCCTGAGCAATTGCCAGGACAAGAAGATTAAACCTTTGAGCGTTCCTGTGAAGGACAGAAGTGCTGGAAACAGACCTTGAGGCAATAATAGTGCCAGGCATGGCTATTAGACCATCTCCTATGGCCCACAGATCCATAGGAAATTAAAACCAAAACAAACTGAAAAAACTGTTTATAAAAATCCTTCATGTTTATTTCTTAAAAGCCTCCCTTCTCCAGGTAACTATTTTAGTGTGTATGGGTTCATGGAAACAGACAGCACAATTAAGTGGTATTTCAGCAGTAGAGAACACCAATAACGTTCCCCCCCGCCATACTCTCCATACAGCACCAGACACTTTGTACAGTTCATACCTGAACATCAAAAGCAAACCACCTGTCAGTTTCTTAAGTACTGAAAATAGGCACAACTCCACTGACTTCAGCCAAAATGTGCTTATTTTGGCTGATGCTAAATTCGATCAAGGCTCTGTGTGCAGGCTCTGTATTCAAACAGCTGCTTAAGTTAGGCCTATCACCATGTTCATCTAGCAGTTGCGAAAGCAGTTGCCCTCCACTGTAAAAGAACATTTCTCCCTTTCCTCCACTGAAAAGCACTCAAGCCAACAGAATCATCACTAGTAACACACCAAGCAATCCTGTCACTTTGAGGAAGTGATTCATGGCATATTGTGGTTTTAAAACTGCTCATCTATACAAGCTGAACCAGACAGTTTTTCTTCTACCATTTCCTAGCAGTATTAATTATTATTTTAACATTTTAATAATAAATTCTCATCTCCCCTTCACTTAGAAATAATATTTCTGCTTTTAATGCTCCTCTGAATCCTTAGTCTTGTCTTCAAGAACATTACCTCTTCCATTAAAATGATATGTGTGTATATACACACAAATAGTCATTCAATCATTCATTATAGTTTTAAGCTCACTATTCTAGAGATACTCCGAAAAGGCTCTTTCCATAGCTGAAATTTTCAGGTAAAGCAGTTTCTTGACAGCACAATACAACATGATCCGTTTGATGAAGCGGCCAAAAAGCTCAAGTCATTTACTTCCATAACACTGGTTAACATTGGAAGTCTCACTGAGATCAATTTTAATCTGCCATTTATTACTACTTCAAGAACTCTACATGCTTTCAAGAGAATCTACAGTAAACCCTTGCCCTTTTTATCTCCTTCATACCTGAGATCACAAAACTAATATAAGTCACAAGCTTTAAGAAGATATTGCTTTCCTGTTGACTCAGATTGCTTCCAAGCAGCTTTGCACACAAAGGTATCATTGCATTACATCACACGGACCTTTTAAACTTTCAGTTAAGAGGCAGCAATAATGCATACAAACCAGCTAGAGAACAGGTTTCATTTCAGCAAGACATTTTGGCGATTCTCTTTAGAGGAAAACCTTTGTCTTCCTGTTAATGGATTGCTACCATAAATGTTTCATGAGCATAATGTTTTATGCGGGTGCTAAGTAAGGAAGAGACAAAAAATACTTGCTACTTCCAGTAAAACAACTGAACCCTGAGCCATTGAATAAAAGTATGCAGAATAAAAGTCTGCACATACATAGATACACTATAAAAAATACTTTCACTGATCAACCTGGACGTTACTGGGTTACACTTGACGATTCCATCTTATTAATACAGTATCACCAAAACACTTCATAGTAGAGTTGTAGCAGTGTGAACCTCTACTGAATTGCAGGAGACAGAAGACAACCTACCTCAGAAAAAAACCAGAGACTTCACAAGAGTTCTCTCCAAGCAAATTTGGTTGCAATGGCACGTCAATTTTCTTCCCTTTGCAGTGCGTGAAAGGGCATTTGAGGTGTACATGCAGCAATTATTAGAATAACAAATATTCATTTTGCCAAAAGAGAATGGAAACACCAAGCAGTACAGTTACTTACAGGGCTTCAGAAAGAATTTACTTACAGTTTTTGTAAAAAAAATTAAAATAACAATAATCTACATGTTCAGTGAGGAACTTCTCACTTTCACCATTCTGGCTTCAATTCAATAACACACTTAAAGAATTCAAGAGTTAAGTTCATGTTTAAGTATGTTCCTGAGTTAGAGCCAAGAGGTGAAAATGGGCTGTTGAGCCAATGTAAAGGAACACAGCATTAAACCAAAGGTACTGATGGTTGCCACATAACACACCTAGCTGGGCACGCACAGAGTATGAAACTTAATATCATGAAGTATGAGTCTCTCCTACATTAGCTAAGAGCTTCTGCTCCAACAGTCAACATAATGGTTCCATCCACCTTTATTTGGCTGTGCCTTGAGCACAAAGTCAAAATGTCACATAGGCTATCTGTAGGCTTGTGTTACCAGTGAACTCTCACCATAGCTTCCATCAACACCTGCAACTGTGCTACTCCTGAAGAGATACCCACAAAGCCTGTGTTAGCTAAGATTTACAACTGCTGGCATCTGACCCTTCACAACACTAACTGCACTGGGGTGAAACTGCAAAATAACTTTTTAGGGGTCCACTTGCCCCCAAGATTACGTTCGTTAAAAGTGCAAATTACATGACAGTCCAGATACTTCTAGACCACTGCTTCACAAAAGTGAATTACTACATAATGAGAAAGAATCTGCTTGTTTAGCAGCCAGTCCTAAACAGACAAAAAATAAGATTAAATCTCTCACAGAAAATATACTCCATTAGGACCAATGCAAGAGATTAAAAAGGTACTATAGTTTTTTTAAAGTAATCACTGGCAAATCTTGTTTTACTTCAACATTTGAAAATTCAGAGGGGAAATGTTTAGCAATTTCATAGTCAAAACAAAATTCTTTGATTTTTTCAGCACTTATCCTTTAAGCACTCTTAAAAGATCAGACCCAGCAGAGGTTTCCTGGATTCAAAGGTGACTATTAAAGAGTGACAGGCACATCTTGGTATTTGCAGCTTTTTCTTTATCGTTTTGCAAAACAGACCAAAACAATGGCCTAGGAGAGGAAACTGCCATCCTTCACAAAGGAAGCAGACAGAGAAAAGTACCGTCCCTTAATGCTATTTATACTGCTGCAGCACTCCAAAGCTCTGAAGGAGGCCTGCAGTGTGTTGAACACTGTACAGACAGGGAAACAGTCTCTGCCCCAAACGGTTCGCACAAACGGGATGCCAGACTAACCCAGTGCACATTAGTCTCGCTCGGTTATAAAACAAACCGACAGTTTCCAAATGCTGATATTTAAACAAACGAAACCCCACCCACAGCCCTCTGAGCCGCCTGGCTCGGTCTGCCTTTAGCTTATGAGGCTAGCAAAGCCAATTAAAATAAACAGACTTATGATGCTCACAGCCTTTCTGCATCAGAACCATTCATGGAATGCTTACAAAAAAAATACAAAAGCAGTAAGGCTTGTAGCCAAAATAGCTGAAGTTACATTGCAGGAAATACTTAAGAGAGTCTGCTCACAATAGGCAGTTTCCTGCAGCTCACCAGCGATCCTCTTGCTGCCTGCTCTCCCCCAGGAAGGCCCCACAAGGATTGCATCACAGCTTGGCTTCAGAGCATTAAGCCAAGCTCTTTTTCAGAAAGCTCAGGCTTTAATCAGTGGCAAGAGGAAAACAGGGGCAGTATTAACTACAGGTAAATCAGCACTGGTTTTCCCCACACGCTCCCTTTTTATCTTCTACAGCTTGAGAGCAGATTCCTTGACATGGGCACGTGTTTCAGCCTTTGCATCTGAACCACTGGCTGTATTGATTTGAAATGGAAAAATTTGTAATAAGGAATATATTTATAAAACCAAAAGCACTTTTCTTATACTCCATAATTACTTCTATTCATACTTTTAAATTATATGGCATTTAACAAGGACTATACTCCAGTTAAAATGGAAGGCAGTTTACAAGTATGACGTTCACTGGTCCAAAAAAAGAAGGAAAAAAAAATTAGAAACAAGAGGAAAACAAAGCCAAAAATCCATCCACGCCATTAAATTATCATTTTCCTGTCACCACCAGTTTGTTCTGGCCATATGAACGCTGGCATGTCATTCCCCCCTCACTTTCACAGGAGAGAAGAGAAAAGTCCACTGAAATCAGACCAACATGAAAGTTACCATAAAGCACAGAAAACTGCACCCAGGGTGTATAGAAAATTCTGCAGTCCCCTGGCAGCCCAAATTACAAATTCAGACTACAGGCTGGGGGGATTGTCACACAGGTACAGCTGCAGCTTACAGGACCACAAGTATCTAACACAGCACCTCCATGTAATGCACATTAGTTTGATCATAGTTAGACTGCAAACTCTTCAGGGCAAAGTTTTTGTTTACCTAGACACTCTGCAAAGTGTCTCGTACATTTGTTGTGCTGTGTAAAGCACTCACTAGGTTGAAACTACAAATCCATACATTTTAAAGAATTCATGTCAAGGTACATTTTCTTTTTATTATTTCTAAAATCTCACAAAGCAGCACTACCCCGACCATTTTTTCCCCTCTTAGGAAAACAAATCACAGCATCCCTTCCTTCACCTAATGAAGTCTGTAGGAACAGGCTCAAGCTCAGACTTTGCATACTTATTATTTGCCATTAGCTATTAACTCCCACTCAGAGTGAACCTATGCTACTTTCATAGTCACCTGCATAAATATGTTTTGTCAAACCACAAAATCGCAGGAAAAAAATGAATGAATGACCATTACAAATCCATTTGGGCTACATCATTATCATTTCAGACTACAACCAAATCCCATTTTCCCTTTGCAAATTCAATTCCCATCAATAGCCCCATACATCAGTGGCTGCTCTTGTTTGTGGCCTCATTTTTTACATAAAAAAAATTGAAAGATTACTGCCAGTGTATAATAGCCAAACTGCATTTTCAATTCCCAACACATGTGCTTCAGGGAAAAAAAGAAACACAAGGTAAGGGAAGAAATGCAAATGAATGCACTGCTATCAGCTGTATATTACCCTAGTGACATTACCATACTTCATATCTCTGGTTGTGTACTTCAGAGGAAAAAAACCCACTACGTTGTCATTCAGGTAAATTCTTTTATCATTTTACTGAATATTAGTTTACTTCTTAGGTTTCTATTTTATTTACCCAGGGGCAACAAAACCAAGCAGAGATATGCCTTTCTGCATATATAGTTTTCATCTACTTTGGCAAAATTTTTTCCCATGACCAACATGGGTAACAAGCTAGATTTCAGCTGAAGTGCTGTTTTCCAAGCAACAAGACAAAAACCCAAACCAAAATAAAATAAAAACCCACACATATTGAAAAGTTACACAACTCCTTGGTATGCCAAACCTTCTTTTCCACCCATTCTGCAGAGCATCACAGAGCAATGAAATCTGCAGGAATCAAAACTCTAGGCTTCTCAGAGAAAAATTGTAGTACATCTTTATTACATCTATGAGTACCCAGCACACTGCGTAGCTTGCATTAAATTTCAGCATCTGTGCTGCACGGATAATTTGGGCATGCTAGTTGGTTGCTTCTGGTAAACACTCATTTCATTTTTGATGTGCTGCAATGCAACAGAGCAGCTCTTTAGGGAATTAGAGCAGACAGGTAGTTCCTGCCAATCACTTCAAGGGTCCATTCTCACACCAACAGACAGAAGATTCAGACACAACTCCAATTAGTGCTAATTGTAGTTCTCTCCAAGTCCCTCTGCAGCCAGAGATGACAGAGACTTCATACATGCTTCTTAACATAAGTGGCAACAATAATTTTGTTCATTTCAAAATCCTTTCTGGATGCAAAGCTCTAAGCTTGGTAAATAGGTTTATCAAGTTTTCAAATGGCAGAAGTACCCTCTGTTTCTAAGTATTCTACATAAATATTTTTCTTTACCTCACATGTCAAAGCTATTTGACTAGGAAAGGGTTGTTTTGTAGGTTTTCATGCTGCATTTCCCTAAACACAAGGTTGTAAATCTTAAGAGACCTTGACAAATTTTTAAGACGACAAAATAATAAAGTGCATACTGAGAAGTTATGTGCCACCCCACAGCTCCCCACCCTCAAACCCCATACACAGCCCCCATAGGTGCCTATACTCTGGTGCTTTACACAGGGCCAAAGGGACCTTCTCCAAGAGAGACAGCATCCAACGCTGCTCAGAACAGGCTGTGTCCAAAATACCCTTGGGGCACAGAAAAATAGCAGGGCTGCTTCTGCACAGACCTGGAGTTTCTTTCCCTCCTGTATTACCACCTTCTTCCCTGGCAGACCTTTGCTGGACACGCTGCGGAGCTATGGGAACCCTCCCAGACATACACAGGGGTTTTGGTGATAGGAGCTGCCCACCCCAGTTTCTCCTTCCCTCCTCCGCAAGCATGGATGTGCTCAGCTGTATGAAGAGCTGCCCACAGCTTCCTGAAGGGCCACATCGGTTAACCACAGACAGAGCACAACAGATCAAAAAGTCTTGCAGAGTTTAATTCAGGTCAATACAGTATTGTCATATTCATCAATGGAGAACTTTAAAGGCAACAGTCATTTGGTACAAAAAGCGCCTCATTTTTCTCCAGTGAAGTATCTCCACCATCTGTGAAATCCACAGCAAAAGACAAATATGGTTTAAAAAGGACATTTTGGGAATAGAGTTTTTACACCACAATTTCACACCAATCCTGCAAACAGCAAAGTCTGTCTACCAAACACGCTCAAAAGTCCATCCATACAAACAGACCCTTTCAAGTAACTGATACAACTCAAACTGTGTTTGCTGCCAACATTTCATGCCTTAATCATTATATGTTTAAATATACACATCTACAAAACAAATGTCAGTGTCCACAGACTACAAGCTTCTAAATAAAAAACAAAAAAGAAAAATGTTAAGTTTTAACAATTAATTAAACTAGTTCTCATTACCTCAATTTCCATCTGCAATTATAATCATTTCCCATTTAAAATATCTACCACATTTTATTCTTAATTAAAAATGACATCCTTGCAATGAAGTGCTATATGAATTAACAATTCAAATGTTATCCATGCAAATTTGTTAGTCCTTTGATTTTTTTCCCCCCTTTATGCAAAGTCATGTGTAGGTCTATTTTTATGAAGCTTGTATAACTTCACCCAACGTCTTCTGCATTGAACTCTATACATAATATTTCAATCCAAGGATGTAGAAATAAATTGTAAATGGTGCAATTTCTTTTCAAGTCTCACACATTCATTTAAGAATCAATACATATGTGAAGAGGTACCTTTCCTAAATATTTTTTTTTAAAAAATCTGTGCAATTTTAAGATTTAAAGACACTTTACATTTCCAATTGTTTTAACAATAGCCATTTCTTCAGGCCCTGCCGTGTAAAGCCAATGGAGAAATTACTGCAACACAGTAAAAACCCATCTTTAAATCAGCTTTGTCCACACCTAGAGTTCCAATGACTCGACTCCTCAACATGACTCTCTGCCCTCAACCCTCCCATAGGCACCTCTTACCCAATTTGGTTTTACCTCCCTCTGCAGTGTTTTGAGCTTTCATCCCAGATTTAAAATTTCTACCTGCTTCAGTCAAGAACAGTCTCAGCTCAGGTTCTCCAGGTGAACAAACTCATCACTTTAGTATTAATGACTTAGAAGACAAATGGTTTGCCCACATTTTCTGTTGATTTCAAAGGAGTTCAGCAGCAAAGTAGCACTAAAATGTTAACTTTTTTCCAAGCCTGTCCAACTGTTTCAGCACCCATTTTGTATTGAGAAAACTCAAGAGCTTAAAACCCATTGAATAAGAGAGTGTCATTAGAATAATATATTCATAATTACATACACAGCTTACCAACACTTATCACTGCCTTGCCCAAAGCTACTCTTCTATCCCATTCCAGCAGGAAACACGCTTTCGGTAAAGGACCAGCTGAAACAGTGCCGTACACATACAAAGCTAGGGGATTTTCTCAGTGAGGATCAGCCAGCTCCTGACAAGAGGATGCCTGAGACTGCTGTGTTCTGGCTTCCCTGCCAAAAGAGGGCATCCTGCAGCTGGGAAAAATTAAGGCATCATACAGTAAGTTTTCTTCAGCTGTATGACAGCAAAATGAGGTTATTCAGAACAGCAATTAGCTGTGTAATACTTGGTAAGGAAGCAAGCAAAGGTGGCCAGCTGCTTCACAGATAAGATCCATACAGAGATTATCATTACAGAACGCAAGGTGAATTTCTCAAGGTCCAGAGGGCAGTGCAATGGCTTTAAACTGAGTATATACTTATGAGGCAATTAGATGCGTCAATACGAGGCACAAGAAAAATGCAATAGATCAGAGCAAGATCTGCAGTTTACCAAATTACAAGGACATATCTTGAAGTCAAATTACACAAACACAATTACACAAATTACACTGTAACCTTCAAAGGAAGAGGTCTTCATTGTATTCCAAAAACCTCATTGTGTTTTATTAATAAATTCTGGCAAGACAAAGTTTGAAGTCATACATTTATTTCACTGGCTAGTTTAAAAAACCCTTTATTCAATGATTTTTTCTGTCATAATCTCCTTATCTAATTTAAACAGTGCATTCTCTTGCTATGAAAGTAATTTTCATTTAAGTTGCTATAACTTGTGCACAAAGGAACGTCAATTCAACACACAGCTAATATGTTCTTCTGTGCTATACGAGAGCAAAAAGTAGACTACTTGTACATCGCAATACGAGGGTTGCTTTTTTTACTTTTTCTTACAAAAAGGCCAGATGGCATCAAGACCCACACAGCACACCTGGGAGAAGTCATGGGAAGCTTTTACACAAATACTGTCTTTTCTTTTTTTTTTTTTTTTAATTTCTTTCCCAACCTGCAAAGACTGCTCGAGATTAAGGCAACCAGAAAGGACTAAGATGACTGAAGGCAGTTCCCTGGAACTGTCTTCTCCTTATCCCTCTCACTCTTTTAGAAGCAAGCACGTATGAAGTCTCTGTCTCCCCCTCCAATTATGTCATTTGTCCTCTGCTAACTCGTATCCATATTAAAAAAAAAAAAATTCTTCTATCCAACATTGTAATTGGAGGAGCTTTAAATAGATAATTTAACCTTGGGAGGATGTTCATTTTCACTGAGCATATCTCTCCAATCTATGAAACAGACAAACCTTTTCACCTAAGCATGCCATTCTTTAATTGTGACAGCACTGTGAGATAATTCATTTCAAATAGTTGATCAACCCAGGGGGAGTATGAATGCCCAAATATTTAACAGACAGTGATGCCTTTTTAAATGAAAACTCAGGCTTGCAAAGATGGCTGTTGCATGATCAACAGCATACCAATGCCATCACCCAGAGACAATTTATTTTACACACCAAAACCCCTGCTTTTTCAGAAACTATTCAGTAATTAGTGGATGTATCACTTTTGATCTGTCTCAGCCACTGCACATCAGTTTACCAGCTCCTAGCCTCTCTCAGAAAAGAGCTATCCGATTAAAGAGAAATTGAAAGACTACTGCTATTTGTCCTCTTTGAAAAATTCTGCCAGCTCAGTATCAATGCTGACTTCATGATTATGAAGCTCAAGAGCAAACCAGCTTTATCCTGAGGCCAGCCTTACAGAAGCTCAAAGGGTGAAGGTGTAGCCGTAACATCCTCCAGGTCAGAGGAACTCAGATAACACTGAGGAAAGGCTTCTTTTTTCTGAAGTGTAGGGTGGTCTGATAGGCAGGTGCATCCAAAAGGAATTCAAGTCATTAAAGGCAAAAACAATTTCTCTGGGGAATATACACCATCTCTTCCTCATCATCAAGGTACTCATACTCAGCACTGTCAGACATTAGGACCCTTAAGGGTGTCTCCTAGCCTAATAAACAGTGCCCACACAGATACCACAGAGTCCTCACAAGCATCTCGGATCCACTCAGATAAATCTTTTGTTGTGCAACACACGCTTCTCCTTGTCTTCATTCCCAAGGAGAGAAATCAGCTAGGCTGATACTTGCATGTATAACGCCCAGGCTAAGGCAGCTGTCTGGCAGCCTAACTTCACTGATGGCATGGCAATGAACCAAGATCCTGAATTCCCCACCGGAAAGGTGCTCCTCTCTCCCAAGATGCAAAGAGCTCCACAGCACCCTGTCTGCTCTCTCGCTCTTTGTCTCCACAGGCATTAAAGCCGGAGGAAGCCTTGCCATTTGATACCTAAATTCAGCTGAGCCCAACAAACTGCAGCACAGGAGTTCACCTTCTGCTTTGCCACAACGGTGAGAGAAGCGATCCTGGCTTCAGCAAGCTGGTTCAGTCAGCCTTGATTGCATATGTCTGGGCATGCAACTGCTTATCCTCGTGCAGCAAGTCTTGAAAGCACCATCAATAACTTTGCCAGCACCCTGCTGAGCCAGAGTCTAGGAGGGAGAAAGCACAGCCACCTCCTCAGAGCTTCTCATCCAAACATACATCTTCAGTTACCCAAGCTCCCATATTAACCAAACCAGAATCCTCAAGCCACACTCGCACAGCTGGGAGAATACAACGGGGAATCTCACAATGCTTCCCTGACCAAAACAACCCATATCACTGAACGCAACGAAACAACTGGATGCCTTCCTTAGTGTCTCCTTTCACTGCAACGTTTTAAGCATCACATAAAATACAGAACATAACGAGCCAGGACAGACTGTGTGTATGCATATACTGTGATGAACATGGTCCAAACTGTTCAAGTCTAATTAAATTTAAATGCTTCTCAATCAGGAGTGACTTTGGTCTAAGGAGAACAAAGGAGTTCAGTTTGCCAGTCACACTGGCCTTCATTGCAAGGAAGACAGGGTATCAGATTCAGCTTTTCTGTAGCTGTCGGATCCAACTCTAGTAACAAAAGCTAGAGCAATTCAACCTGGTTCAACATCCTGGAAGTGATGAAAATGCAGTCTGTCATCTAAGAAGGGCTCGTTACACACAAGCCAACTTAAGAAGGTATTTTTAGCATGTTTGTCCAGCTTCGTCATTTCAAAAATAGCTACGGCCCAGTCCATTGGTGCCCTTCTCAGGGATACTGGAACATCAGGAAACATTGAGGTCTTTAGGGGCAATACACCCCATAGCTCTTAAAGGCCTACGATTCTTCAAAGTAAGGTTCAAACTAGGACACTAGAAACTATCAAGTTTAATATTCTACAATACATGGTCCCCCAGAATCAGTTGGGTTTTTTTCCTCAAAATTGTCATCAGATCCCCTCAATTATTTTATGCCTTGGGCAAGTCACCTATGATCTGGTATAATATACCATGCAATTTCCATATAATTGTCACTTGCAGAATTCTCACATGTTGCACAGTGAGAATTCTGGGCTTCACAAACGCTCCTGGCATGGAACGGAAAACAGCGGAACTGGGCAAGATGTGGTAAAGAAAAATATAGCTGAAGTTTATGCTAAAATACATGCTAAAATTAAACTGATTTTTAGAACACCAACATGTATTTTACACAGACTCTGTTGCCGCAGTTTCTATGGCTTTTTCAGTCTTTTTCTTGAAACACTAAAGAAAATATATAGTTGGTAAAACATAGCATAGACAGGAAAAGAGAGCAATCTGACTGCGAACATGATTGTACAAAATAGTTTGCTTCTTCACTGGTTTTACTCATTTTAAAAAAATGTGTCTATAGGCATTAGTGTTTGAAAACAAGCAATCTCCACACATTCCCCCTCCACAACACAAACTGCCCAAACTGATAAAGCAACATGTAAACAATAAAATATCAATGCCACTGTAACTTTTCAGGGAAGAAACTGCAATGAAGTATCACTGTCCTCTATCAATGTATCCTGCAGGAGATAGTTTCTTCTTGTCAACATTGCAATAAATCACTCACTAGTCAGATTTCATCTGACGTTGCACCATCACACTCAAGGTGGAAAACTCCACCGAACTGAACAGGGAGGATTTTTTCCAGACCAAAACCAATAAATAGTCTTGTATAACTAATAACCTGCTACTATGCAATACAGCCTTTCTCCATACCACTTCAACCGTGGTGCAAAATTAACAAGCGCTATCAGTTTTTATATGAGTACATACAACTCTGGCTACAAAGTTGACAAAAAAGCATTAGCTAAACACACTTCAGCTGAAGTAATCACAAGGCCATCTGACTTCAGTATCACCTACCAAAGAAGTTTCCTACTCTATAAAGTAGCCTCATCTGTTCTCTGGACAAGACTACTCTTCTAAAAAATCTCATTTCGCAATTTTGTCTATAAGCACGGAATCAGACACACATTATGAATCCCCAATGTGAAGTCAGTTCTACTCTACTACTACAACATCTGGTGAATATTCGTTCTAATCCACCTACTAACTGCTTTGCTAATGAAAGAAACCTATTCAGGTATATAATTCCTAAGCTTAATTATTATTATGCCAGGTTTTAAAAGCAGTAGTATTCATACGTAAATATATATATATATAGTAACACATAACAACTTGAATGCAAAATAGCACCTCAGAAGTGTTCAACAGACCATAGAGAGAAGACTGATCCTAGAGCATCAGAGCATCCTCCTTACCAGTAAGGGCAAGATACAAAATATCAGAGACATCAGGTCCCGATGTCCAGAAGACTGCTCCAACTGCTCAGCAACAAGGGGATCAACGACACAGCTAGCCTCAGCTTATGCGTTCAGGCACTGGTGATTCCTGCTTGAAGCTCACATAAGGCCTGGATAGCAAACACTGCATAAGGGCCCAGCTACACCAGAGAGGGACAGGGCAAAGAAAGGAGCCCCCAGTCCAAATGGGAGCATTCGTGCAGATGAGAGACAAACACCTACAGCAAAGACAACACAGTGCTCAGGAAGGCAGCACTGCAGCTCTTGCTGGCTTTTGGTTTTGCAGCAAGGAGGACGGCTCAGTAACCGACATGGCAAAGGCTACCAGAATAACCACAAAGGACAGTGACCATCAGAACAATTCATTAGTGGAAGACAGCAAAGATGAAAGAGCAAAGGAATGGCAAAGCAGCTTTCTAAAGGTATTGATAGTTCTGAATAACAGACGTTTCTTCAGCCTAAGCTCTTTTTGAGAGAGGCTGCAAATATTAAAGACACTCTAACAATGTATAATCCTTACAGTTCAGCTGAAAGATGTCTGAAACTTTTTTTTATATATATATATACACACACATATATACATACAACCACAGCATTGGCTCCTTCACAACCAGCTTGGCACTACTGAAGTGTCATCCTGGAAGGCAGAACAGAAGAGTAACATAATAAAATGCAAATAGGTAAGCAGGTCTGTCATACAGCACGTGTGTGAGGACAGCAAGGGCTCAAGCAGCAAAACAAATCAAGCTTTCTCCACTTTACTTGCAAGCATGAGAGCTAGCAGAAGGGTTCAATTTTTGTTGATGCTGCTTGTATCGATCACAGCAGAAGTCACTGAAAGGCACCAAGGGAAGCACTGAACAATTCATCAGCTTTCCAGGACAGACAGAACAGTGCTACTGGCTTTGATCCTTTATTTCGCTCAGTATTGTATGGCCCAGACAGTCAGTGAGAACAGAAGTGGTCTTCACCAAAATGATGTATTTTATTTCCAGCTCATCAACAAATAATACTCTCAGTAAGACCCATGTGCTTCACCATTATTTCCAAGGAATACAACGAAATATAGCAAACTCCAGGATGGCCTCTATTTCACAAATAGAAGCAAAAAAGCAAAACAAACTGCACGCCCTGTCTCATACTCAGCATATGTAGTTTAGAAACATCTGGTTTTGCAAAGAAAGAGAGCGCTGCTTTATTACAGTGGGTGCTCACAGTCTCAGTTCAACAGAAAGCACAACTGTCAGGTAAATTAAAAACTGAAGATCAGAACAGAATTATTTAGCAAGTGAATTTGTTACTAATAGAGTGCAAATGAGACAAGCTAGAGTTGTTACCAGTTGACAGCGTGCATTTTACAAGCCTCATCTGGCTCTGCAGACACAGTCTGCACCCAAAATGCCTGATGATGTCTCCCAAATACAGAAGCAAATAGGGGAATGCAATCTCAAACTGCAGACATGAAGAGTCATTGATCAAGATAGCAATCAAAATTGTAAAGTGTGAGGGTGTAATCAAGACTACTGCAAAACTATAAGACTCCTCAGATCCAATGAAAAAAAAAAGTTAATTTTCTTCTTAAGTTGGCTTTCACCTTGAAAGCTAATTGTTGAAAGAGAAAAGGTCACACTGCTTAATAACATGAAATAGACAAAGCAATACATGCAGATAGTGTTTGACATGAAGTATTAATTACCTTTTTGACAGAGAATCTGTTTGTGCTGCAATGTATTACTCCTTGCATTGAACTATGGCTTGGGATTCACTTATAAGTGTCACTAGTGTGTGGACAAGTCACTTTTACCTTATATTCCTGGATCACTGTGTACCAGGTCTGCTCATATATTTTTAAGCTCAGCTGGCTTCTTGGCACATAAACATAAAATTCCTGTGTGGTTTTAAGTGATTAGTTAAACAGAAATGGTTTGCTGTTTTGATATCAAATGCAACAAATTTACACACAACTCTTAAGTTGCCTTCAAGGATGAACGAAATATGCTCTTCATCAGTGTCATCTAGTTACTAATTATTTTTATTCCTACAAAACACTGCTTTAGCAGTTTACTTAAGGGAACAGACTCTTGCTTTGATTACCAGGGTAGCCAGATCTGCTGCTTTTTGCCCTTGGTCTGCCCTCTTCCTTGATTCATGAACATATCTGAATCAAACCAAGTAGAAGCAAAAGAAAAAGGTGAGAGAGAGAAAACCAAACCCAAGAGATTAAAAGTAACAGGTAGCTAGCTTATAATACTCAGAAACTTGAAAGGAAAATTAAACAGGAAATGAGATTTAGATAATCCAAAATGTTCTTGTATTTGAATGAAGAAATCCGGGAATTCTTAAAAATTTCTGAAACTATGAGAAGCATTGGGCAAGATCACAGCAACCCGAAGAACCACCTGATAAAAATATTGGCATTCATTTTTCCAGGGACTCAAGTTTCACCTTGCACAATTTAAAACAAAATGCAGAAGAATATAAATGCTCACATAGACACTGGCCTAACATCGCTAGATGCTGAACTTCACTTCACCCAGAAGAGGTGGAACAAACACCTTACCAAATGTTTCCACACAAAAGCCAGGTTCTCCACCACAGCAACTGGACTACCCTTTCTGGAAATGCTGTTTCTTAAGACACAAACTATTTCTTCCAACTGGATACCTACATCAGTGACAGGAAGCCTTGCCAGTGAAAACTGAGCCTTCATAAACTTCATGAACACAGAGGGCAACCCTTACACAGTCATGTGTCCAACTCTCTCCATTTGGGCAGCCTGTACTGCAAACTAAAGAGGATGATTTCCTGCACCCTGTGATCAACTCACCAGAGCAGCAACACATCGTATTTTGGACACTTCATCAGAGCATTACCTTCAGATATTTACTCTAATATTATATTACGGTTCACCGTTGCCTTATCTAGGAAGTACCAACATTGCTTCAGCCTGAATTCCATGCTGAATTTGACCCAGGTTAATTGTTATTGCTGGCAATCTGCTGGCTGTGTGGTAAAAGCCAGCTGACAACATGACAACAGCTGCTTACGTGAATTGGTGTGATGCAGAACTATCCAAGCCAAGGACTGAAGGTATAGACACCCAGACTCTGCTTTTTCCACTCAAGTCATCCCTGCAGAACATTGCCCAAATGTACCAGGGGAAGCCTGTGCTACCCTGCCAGTGCAGGACTCCTGAGTCAACAGCATTCACCACAGGCCCCAAGCATATGCTTCCCCTCAAGATGTTTTTAAACTACTTCTAACTGCCAAGTATTCTTTACTGCATTTATTTCTCAGTGATGATTTAAAATACATGTTTATTTTTAAATCATATTTGACATTTTGTTAGGTACACTGGAAAATAAACCCATTCCTACATATGCAAAAATTAGGAATTAATGAGGTCTGGCAATTATCTTGATGGAAAGAACCAAGTGACTTAGTTGAATGTACAGAGGTTTACTAAAAAAAAAAAAAAAGCCTGCTCTAGTAGTTAAAAAACAAACAAAATTGCTTCTTATTGATTTTAATTTAGGTTGAAACACTAGCTGTCTCTCCAACAAAGCCAGAAATGGAAACAACTATAAATGAGTACAAGATGTGATAAGATAGACAGATTCTTAAGCAATCTAGTATAGACACGACCTCCGGTTTAGACAGTAGTTAAAATATGATATCATATATATGGATCAATAAGTAAGTTTGCATTTGTCTCAGGTCCAAAAACTGGAAAGCCACATGTCTTTTTTTTTTTAGTTACTCTAAAATGTTGTCCAATTAAGCTCTACTGTTTTTTTTCTTACAGATCCTCTAGATTCTAATTTACAAATAAAATCAAGAGAAGCAATTAAATGTTAAGTACTATCAGCATGTTTCCCCAAGTGATGCACATGTGCAACAGAATAGAAGTAGTCCAATCTTGATACAGAAGGCCAGGTTACAAATTGAAATACATTTGTATTACCATTACTTGCAGGCTTCACGCTCTAGCAAGTAATAACATTGGGCATCACGCTCCCCTTCCGTGCACAGCAGAGGCTTTTTGACCATGAGTCTCTCCTAGGCTGCAGCAGCTGCGATATGCTTTCCTCCTCCAGAATCCAAAGCCAGCGCTGACACAGAGCAGGGGCAACCAGGGGCTTAGGGTATGCAGTAAGACTATGTGCAGCACAGAAGAATGCTGGAAGGGACTTTTGGTGATGGCCATCCAGTCCACCACTTTAAAGGCTAGTTAAAACCTTCCTGGCAGACTGCCTGGTCACTCCCTTCTGCTCTTCGGGCAGCATGCACTGCCAGGGCCTGCCTGGCTCATGCTACACTCTGTCCTCCTGAAGCACACGAGAAGTATCAATATCGATCAAGCACGATTAAGTTTATGATCCTTTCAGCATGCCAGAACCTGATCCAATATTAGCCGAAAGGTATGGATCAGGTCTTCTCAGCGGTTTTTGGTGAAGGCTCTCATATTTGGAAAATTGAGCTCCCTCTCTGCTTTAGTCATAAGGATCTCTCCACCTTCTCATCTACCTTCACAGACACCAGCCTCTTCCCAGACAGGATAATATTAGCTGGGGGAGAAGGGATTGCTTTTCCTCATTTGATGCATGGTGCAAGTTTGCCCAAGACAAACACAACCAAGGTGGAAAGCTAAAAACATCCAAGGGAGGCCACCCTAATGGAAACAGGGACACAGTAACAGAGCAAATCTTCTAAATTCTTGCAACTAGCTCAATAACCAGTCCCCTCACCTGCATCCAGTAGCAGAAGAAAATGAGGACACTACAAGAAACACTTTCTACCAAAAACAGCAGCATGAGTAATGGTAACGGGGTGAGGGAACGGATGGGGAAAAAAATCCACATTCCTAAGAAATCTATTGCCTTCTTGGGGTTACATCCAAATTGTAATCCCCACTCCAAGTTTCTGATGAAGCCCAAGTGTTAATCACATCATTGTTATCACATAATGGTGGTAACTGGGACCAGAAGGTCACAGTCATGTTCTGGAGCTGCGTGAAGCTTTCAGTTTACAATGCTTAGCAGAAGTCAAAACTTAAGATACCAATTTTAGATAACTCTACAACAGGCACCTGGACTACTATGGGATGCGCTCACTGCTACTCCCTTAAAAACTGTTGGGCCACAAAAGGAAACAAAAAAAACCAGAACAAATCATGCATCTAAGACACTAAGAGTGCAGAGGACTTCAGTCAAAGAGGCCTGCCTTTCTTTCTATTGCTAAAATTGCCATTATAGCAGTATTCAAGTCACATAAAAAAAAGGAGATACATTCAAAGAGTTTATTTTAATAAAGTTAAAACCCCTAAGGATTAGTGATCCAGGCCACATCCACTGAACAGCAGACTATTTTGTTCAGCACTGACTCCAATAACCATCTAGAAGTCATACTAGGCAAACAATCAACATGAACTTTCTTACTGTGGCAGAAAAATAGGCCACTGGAAATCCTTGGACAAACAGAAAGGGCAATAGCATCGCGCATATATGATATAAGACTAGTGTTCGGTTTTCATGTGCACCTTTCTAAAAATAATTTGAAAAAAATTGGAGAAAAGGCAAAAAAGATTGCTACAAAAATTATTCAAGGACTGGATAAAAATCTGATAGCTAACGGGCTTGTGGAGTTCAGGTCACTGAGTTAATACGGACATTGTGACATGGTTTTATTGTAATTTTTAAGTACTTTCACAGTAACGAAATATCAGAATACTCTAAACTAGTGGAGAAAAGTGAAACAGATACAAGACAGTTTTTAAAGTCAGTTTATATTTGTATTTTGAGCTTCACAGCTACAGTGAATAATTCAAACAACCACTTTTTGGTGGCTTATTTATTTTGGTAACTACTTTATTCAAGGAAAAGAAGCTGAGTACCGCTTCAAAATGAGCATCAAACAAATAATTTTTAAAAAACATCTGAAAGCTATTGACAGAACATGTCATAAATACCTTTGCAACAGCCACAGCTTTAGTCAAAAAAGTAGGTACAATGCAACAGAAGAATTCCAAGGACTGATACACACAACAAGTGTCCTCCAAAAAGCCAAAATTTTAACGGAAGGACTGGACACCTCTACTTCACAGCAAGCAAAATCATACAAAGAGGTAGTTTTGCATTTCACCACACAGTAAAAGAAAAACCCTCCAAGAAGCATAAATAAACACAGTATCAAAACTGTGCACCTTTGACACAAAGCCAGCCTATGGAAATATTGAAAAGAAAATGCATACTCGTTTTTTCAGAATAATGTCGTGATGAGGGTTATGGCGCAAATCCTCACCTGATGAAAGCTGCCACAAAAACAGTAGCATCAATCGTGCTACGACAATTCGCAGCAGCTGAGGACTTGCCATTATGCCAAGATAAAACATTATAAACTTGCACATTTTGCGCCCCAGGTTTACAAAGATAACAATGAATTAATTCACAGTAAACAAAAGAGAAGCACTTTACAATGCATAAACAATGTAGTAAGAAACAATTTAAAAAGTCAGTTTCTGAAACTGCTGTCACTGAGCCCATACTTTTAACACTTACTTAAATAGCTAAAACTGCACAAAGGTGTTGCTTTGGAACACAAACAGTTATACAGAAGCCATATAATCTGATGCAAAACCCTTGGGCAGAGAAGAAAGGAAAAATAAACAACTAATTTTAGAACCTGAACACTCCATTAGCAATTCTCACCAATTAAAATATGATGCAACTGCTGTCAAGAGGCAAATTTTAGTTGTATTTTAAGCATGGATTTAAATACAAAATACACAAGCTACTGCACTATAAGAATAAATAAACTAGTTATAAGTAGCATGGAGGCCAAGAAGAAACGTTCGACTGGTTCTCTTTGCCTACCTACTAAATGGATGCAATGTTTAAGAGGCCATCATAGCTGTGCAAACCCTCATTTCTACTTTGACTGCAGTAAATCTATACCATAATCTCCAAAAGTCTGAAGGCACCGTAGGAATCTAAATACCAATGGAAGTCTATCGAAAATTTAATCCGTAAACTCACTTGTGACAGCAATGTAGATCTGTACTTAATTACCTGAAAGCTACTAGGAATCTTTATTGTCTCAACTTGGAGTTTCCGGAGGGTGGGGGTAGGGGGCAGACAGATGGACACAACAGTCTCATGCTAAGGCCCACTAAACTGAGGCTTATATAAATATACATCCATCAAAAAAAAAAAAATCACTAAACTTGCTCTAAGAAACTCTTAGCCAGGACTTATGTATTTTGACATGTGCACCACTAACTTCACTACCTCCTAAGATATAAAATGAGTTATTTTAAAATCCAGAAAAGGGGGGGGGGGGGCAGATTTAATAGGAGAGCATTTCTAAACACACCAAATTGACACAAAGGCAGGCACTGGTCCTCAGTGGTGCAGGGGTTACTTCACTGACTTCCTTGTTTTAAAGAAATGGAATGAGGCCCAAAGAAAATAACTTGCTTCTGCTTAGGATCAGCAAGGGTCAGTACAGAACTGTTTCTATTTACCTCTGCAGTAGAAAAACGGCTTATCCAGTGCATTGGCACAAGTGATTCTACCTTCATATCCGGCTTATTCAGTGTTTACCACTTGTCACAGCGAAGTCCTCTTCCACTCTGGGACTACTAACACTGCTTTTCAACCAGCCTAACTGACCAAGAACTCCAAGTCTAAGACTTCAGACTTCTAAAAAACAATAATCCAAATTGCAGGTGCTTTTATAAGAGTAAGGAAAGGGCAAGGCACTGCTTTGATTAAAGCAAGTGCTATAGCAATTTATATGTCTCTTACAAGCCTCCTGCAAGGACAGAAGATAGAAAGAGTGAAGTGTGGGAAAACTGAACAACTGTCCGCTTTGCCTGCGAGGAGTTATCAGATAGCTTTCCTTTACTGTCAGCAGAATAAACCGACTCCCAACAGAAGAACTTTAACAGCACTCTGTCAGGGAGACAGGCACATTTTATTTCAAAAAAAGAGAACAGAACAGCTGCCACAAGACCAAATAACATCCCACATTTTGCTCCTAAATACCAATGCAGCTCTTCAGGGCTCAAGGTCTCGTTCATTACATATCTGCAAGCAGAGAAAAGGATTTTTCAAAGCAGCTTTCCTAAGCTAAGCGTCCAAGTCTCAAAACACCTAGATTTTCTTTAGAAAGGCCTCCATGCTATGAATGCAAAGTCCCTCAAAGCAAGCACTGGCACAGGATAAACATATTCAGGCATCACTGCAGCATTTATGCATAGAAAAATTGCAACACCCACATCAAGTGAGATTTTATGTGTCAGTACTGCTGGCAGGTGCATGATGCGGTCAAGTTTTAAGTTCTAGAAAACGGTTCATCGTTATTCAAATGACTTGATAATTAAGAACGCTAGTACTTCCAACTCCCAAGCAAACTTAGAAATGCATAATAAAACCACATTTAAAAAAAAAAAAGGCCATGCACTAACTGATTTTACTTTAACCATAGTTCACTTGAAGACGAATTCAAATTGCCATACGGTGAGCCCATTCAGTGTAATAAAAACGTATCTTACAGTGATTGCACGAACTTGGTTACCTTACTGCCCTCTGTCCTTCCTCCTCCTCCAGTCAGATGGGGAGTTTATTCCCCATCACTGCTTCCTTCAGCTTCCCATTAATACTGCTAGCAATCAGAGAAAAAGAACAATGAAACAAGAATACCCAACCCATGGAGTACTGCAGTATCTTCACTTCTGTGCTTGCAATTTACACCCTCATTCATCTGTTCACTTTCTGGGTGGGAAGAGCCTCTGCTTAGGCTACAAATTTGTGACAGCTCAAGGCATAAACCAGGAATCCACTGTGTCCTGGCAGCTGTGCCTCAACAAGACGACTGTACATTGAAAGGCAAGCATTTGAAGACATGACCAACATAGCCCTGATTCATCCAAGAGTACACCTGTCCTCACTGAAGTGGGGCAAGATCACTTTGGAGATCTGTACCATGTGTTAGCAGCATTAAAAGAAAAAAGCCAGTTTGACTTGCCCCAGGACAAGTAACGTGGATGGGTATCTGTAGCCTACATGGATAACAATCATCAGTACTACCACGAGATATTGAGTAATGGAAAAATTAACAGCAACCAAGGATCATTTTTCTGTGGGGTTCCCCCCCCAAAGGTTTACTGACACACAAATGTAAAAGCTAGTTCCTTTCATCAGAAGTTATCCTCTAGTTGAGCATTTCCAGTTGGCCACACCCCAGGTTCCTCTGCTTAGTATGAAAGCGTGCATTAATTTACATCTTACTTCTCTGCTTTGCTTCCAACCCCTGCATGTCTCTACAAAGCTGATACAGGCCAATTCTTCCTGGGAGTAACTCTGGCAATCAATGAAGTCACATTCCTGTCAACCTGGTGCAAGAAGATGCAGGTCCACAATTTTCACTTGGACGAAACACTGGCAGGAGTTTACCTCATGAAAAAAGGGAAAGTTTGTAAATATGTTTAGGCACCTAAAGCAGCAAGCAGTCCCCAGAAGGGATACACAAAACCATAAATTAACCCATTTGGTGCATATCTGCATCCTCAGATGACTCTGCATCTTTTAAGAACGTTCGTCTGATGAGATTCCACTTCCTAAAATACTTTAAATTTGTTGTTTTTGAATTAAACTTTAAGTAGCATGGCATGTAAATATAAACAATTACAATTGTCAACACACAGGAGCATCTCTGATCTTTAAAAATGGAAGCACAGTAACTTAGGCAAACAGAAATTAGTCTCATTTTTTCATAATTTCTCAGATTAAAGTTATATATTAGCTAAAGTACAGTGTTATTACTATACCCTTAGGCTTCAGAGCACATCACGCCACATGTTCTTTTGGCTGCTAAAAAGCAGCAACCAAATGATTAGCATTTTTTCCAAGAACAGTTGAGATTAATAGTTTGAAGTAATTTCTTTAATTTAACCATGAAACTTGAACACTGGAATTAGAGTCAATGTTAATAACATTTTATTTCAGAAAACTCTGTGTTAGTCCTTAAGCACTGATCGTAAGATGGATAGAGTCCTCATTGTTATCTGTCTTTTCTGTAATTGGAAACAAACCCCAACTATTAAACTTGCACAACTTCGTAACAGTACAGCTTTAACCGAGTCCATGTACATAACTTCAGACAACGCCTGTCCCTGCAAAAACGCAGAAACTGGGAGCAAACCATCACCCTACTGAAATCAATAGGTGTTTTTCTGTGATTTTTGTGGTACCAAGCAGGACCTATTTGATCCGCAGAGGTTCCCAGCGGGGATGCTGGAGGGACAGGTGAATGACATGACATCTCTGTGCTAGACTCACAGAAGTTCCTCGCTGCTCTGACCAAGACATCCATTTTCTGAACAGGATCAAAACCCCTTTCATCCCCATTTCCTAGACAAAAAGGAGAGGAGATAGGGGATGAGAGCGCAGTAATAGAAACCCCAACTCATACACACAGGCAAAAATCCTTCTCGCTCTTCCAAGCAGAGCAACGTTCCCAGCCTGAATAGAGGCTTTGTAGACATTGCAAACACCCCAATATGACTGAGGGAATTCCAGTCACCCTCAAATTGTGTTCCTATCTTTTTTGAAGACACTGAAATCCCTTCCTTCCATGATGCCTGTTCCTCCCTCCTCAACTTAGGAAGCCTCTTACTCTGGCTGCTAGTGCCAACAGCTCCTGTGACTACTTGAAGACTTTTTGAAAGCTGTGTCCAGGCTCTGTTAACCACAAACCAGCTCCTGTAAACCTGCTAACGGATAGCAAAGCTCTCCCTTGAGTTTTCCCCACAGAAGCGTACCAGCAAGCTCAGCTCTTACAGCCTGGGAAGGCTCACTTGGCATTCTTTATCTGCAAGGACTCCATTAGCAACTTAGCGTAACATAAAGCGTATTTTAAAAAGGCACTGAAAATAAGGGGTAATTAAAATGTAAGAAGTGTCATCTTCATAAAAGTCACAGGACTAAATAAAGTCTTGGAGGGCCCTCTCCTGTACGTTCCGTATTTCTCTACGTGCACAACCCACCTTGCTCTGTAAAATCTTTTAATAAACATAGCCAGTCTTCTCTGTACCTTTAAAAATATCTGAAGTAGCATTTGATTAGTTCATAGGGAAAAGCTCCTAATACATTTTTTCCTCCAAGCAGAAGACAGTTACATGCAAAATTAACTCTCAACTCAGAACTGTGAAGACTCAAAATCCAAAACCAATTTACAGGCAGTTACCAGGTCAGCAACAATTTGATCCATTACCAAAGAGCTAATCTAGATTTAAGAAAATTACTTTCATTTATTCATCCAGCCTAAGAAAATGCTAACAATTGTAACTCCTTAGATGACAGGATTGTCACAGCAACAGCTAAGAACTGCACAAATGTGTACTTTTTCCTTTACAAAAAAATATTTAACCTCTCTTGGCAAAGCACTGAGAAACTACATAGTAAGAATATCACAGTAATGTTCATATTTGTGTCTTACTGATTTTTGGTACTGTGAATTTAGATTAATGAGCAAACAGACCCCATGGAAACAACCTCTCTTACCTTGTCTTAGTTTGATTTATTAAGCAATGCAATTGCCAGTGACAAGCCCACAGAGAAATGCACTAAACTTAACACTTCAGAAAGAGCAAAACCATACCCACATATTTTTTTTTGTACAAGAATGACTCTTTCCTCTTATTGCAACCAAAGGAACAGCAACAAAAACACCTACTTAAACAGTGAAAACCTATTACAATCCTCCTAACAAAGGAACACTGCAAAGACTTATTTTCTACATGGTTCATTTATCATTGCTGAACAAAGAAAAAAATAGCCTTTATGTCTCTTCACAAAGTAAAGTGATTTGCAGGGGAGAAAATAAATAGTGACCTCTCTTTCATCTAAAGAGAGACAGATAGGAAGTGGAAGGAAGGAAGGTGTTTGTAAATTAACACATAAAATAACAAATACCTTAATTCTCTAATGCTCTCTCTAGAAAATGCTATGAAAAGGTACTGAAACAGTTGTGGTAGATAGTAAATGGTTAATATCTGGCTGGGATTCCCCGCCAACACAAATTCCGATGATTTGCCATTGGATATTGTCAGCACCAATGTCCTGTTACAGTCCACCGAGATCCTCCCTGCAGCTTTCCTGCCTCAGGCATCTCTGATGTACGGGATCAGAGTCTGGAGCATCCCCGTTTATCACAACGTTTCACTTACCACCCCCTTGCACGCAGGCACGCACACACACACACACCAGATATTACGGCTTTTCAGAAGAAAGCATAAAAGAATAAGCAAGTCACTGAGGTCTGACACAGTAGCTCTGCACGAAAACCAAACGCATAAAAGCCCTTCTAGAAAATAGTTTGCTTTCCAAGCAAACCTTTAGCAGTGAACAGCCCTGAAACATTTTGAAGTATTACACAGCTGTTTGATGGTTTCTAGCGTTAAAGAGTTTACCTAGACACAGCAAATGTCCATAGACCTACCACTCTCTGCTTGCATTCATCTTTATATTCAAACCATAATGCAAATATTATCTGGTTCAAACATCACTGATCTAAATCAGCAAGTCGTACAATACTGTCATATTAAACCTACATCATAGCTTGTTTTCCTGAAGCATTCCTGGAGCCTGCCTTCTAGATGTAATTACTGTACAATATATATCAGAACCAGAGAGAAAGGCTTCACTCTGAGGGCTGAAATTGAGAAGAAATCAATACAAAGAAGATAAATGTTTCTTCAAGAGCTGCAGAGGTATTAACCCTCTCTCCAACTTATTTTCTTTTTGCTTCAAATCATTTTACCATGCGAGAAACTGCTGGAAGGACTGGGATATGATGGGTCTATCTGCTTATCTCCGTGTTTGGGGTTAGAAAAAAAGTGTATTTTAGGAAAAAAAAAAGAAAAAAAAAAGAGAGAAGTGGAAGTTCCTACAAAGCTTCCAGAATTTAATTCTTTCTTTTCACACTTGCGCACCTGGGCGCAGCCGACCACTCGGGCTGCATCAGGAGCCCACAGAAAGGACCGGAG
>NW_010972438.1:9536217-9537115 GCF_000737465.1 Haliaeetus leucocephalus
TGGGCGCTGGGTGCTCCCCGCCCGCGTAACCCCTCTCCCACGTGCGTGGGGTGGGGGGGGTGTTGCACAGAGCCAGCCCCGGGTGCGGAGCGGGCGCGCAACCCGCGCTCTCCCCCCCGCCCTGCCAAGGTCAGCGTGCCGGCACGGCGAGACACCCACCGCGGACACGAGTGGGGTGGGGAGGGCAGAGCAGAGACCCGCGCCCAACTAAGTTTTTAGCGGGGGACGGGGGTTGCGACAAGGGATGGGAGCGGGGAGTCACGCTCCCTTCGGGGCGGCGGTCCCGCAGCACAAAGGGAGCCCCCAGGCAGCCCCGCGAAAGAAGGGCACCGCGCAAGGACCCCCTCCGCCCGCCCCACGCCGTCGGGGGCTGCAATGCACCGGAGAGAGGGGGGTACGGCGCCGGGAGCGCGGAGCCGAGCCCACGCACCGCGCACGGCCCCACTCGCGGGCAGCGCTTCCCGCAGCCGGGAGGGTGCCGCGGAGCCGGGGGAAAGCCAACGTCGGGGCCACCAGGGCAAAGGGGCCCCCGCGGTCCCTGGCGCATCCTCCGCACTCGCGGCGTGCCCCGCCGGCACCCCACGGGGGTCGCGGACACGTGTGGCGAAGGCACCGGGAACCCTCCCAACCGCCGTGCTCACTCACCGGGGAAGCACACCACATCATGGAGAACGGAGCTGGTGATTTTCAAGAAAAAGATCCACCAACACGGTTGCAGTAGCCTCCGCATGTCCAAAGCCGCACATCGAAAGGGGAGAGGGGCTAAAATAATGAACGCACAGGGGGGGTTAAAAAAAAAGGGGGGGGGAGGGGGAAATACCCCAAACTTGTTGAAAATAAGTTTCTCCCCGCACCCCTCTTCCTGCGGGAGAAAGCGGGGGGCTCCTGCTCGCCTTCT